>NW_023495781.1:0-147386 GCF_904425465.1 Colossoma macropomum
ACAGCACACTGACAGCTTCACACCCAGCACTACACTAGCCCTGTATACCACACTGAGTACACAGCTCTCTCAGCAGCTCTTCACTGGAGTCTAACCCACTCTAATGTCCGTGCAGCTCACAGGAGCTGTGTTTAAATCAGCTAGACCGGAAGTCATCAGCAGCTTGATCAAAACACACGCAAATATGTTGTTTTCTCTGAGTCATAATAGCACACCACGCTCTTCTGTGGTACATTGTTTCACAGGACACACAGCCCAATTTACTGTGATAATCATGTGATGATCAGCAGAGCAGCATACACTGGTTTTCCTAGCAGGGATGAATGTCTTTAGCTTTTCATTTTATGTCTTCACATGCTTGCTTTTATGTTTAGTTACCTTGAAGTTTTATTTATTACTTTTTCCTTCATACTCTCCAGTCCTGCAGGTTTTTCAGGAGAGTGATACCATACGTTCCTCTGCTGTCTTCTAGTCCTCCATTCTACCTGGTATACCATAAGACAGCTTGAGCACTGAGCTTCACATTTTATCTGATTTTAAGTGTGTGTATGTGGGGTGGGAGGGGTGTAGTAGGGTAGTGGGGGTATATGTGTGTGTGTGTGTGTGTGTATAACATTCCAGGTTTATTTAATACAAAGGTTTATTATTCAGTAACTACAGGGATGTCAGTGCAAACTAATGGAGCTATTCTTAGGTTATAGAAGTAAAAATGCCTTGTTAAGGGGTTAAACTGTCACTGGCATGGTACCCTTAAGGCTAAATCTTCAGTAATTTTAGTTAGGGAACATAACTGTGCCATATTACATTGAATTGTTCTTGATTACCTAACTTTTAAGATATTTCTCAACCTATTTTATCCACTCCATATTGTATTACATACATTAGTGTTGCGTTCTACTGTTTCTTGAACTAGTAGGATGTTATACCTTCCTATGTTAAGCATTTTCTTCACCAGTTTGGCAGGTCTGTTTTTCTGAGTAATCTATCAGAATCTGTAGTTTTTAATCCAGCTGTATGAGCTATGCCCTGGCTTTAATGAGCCTTGGGTGCCCAACATCTTTACAGCGGTTCAGGCTTTGTCTCTCCTTGGACAACTGTCAGAAGGTGCTCGCCACTGCTGACCGAGAGAGCCACCCCAAAAGCCTTGCCATTTTGGAGATGCCCATAAGGATTTGGCACTTCTCAAAGTCACTTGGGTCTTCACGTCTGCCCATTTCTCCCACATTCAACACGTTCACTTTGAGAACCGACTGTTGCTTACTATCAAATATATATCCCAGAACTTGAACATTTTCCTTGATGATCAACATTATTTGCTTCATGTTTTGGCTCATCAATTGTAATTTTAATGATTTACATCAGTCATGTATCCTTTTGAGACAGTCAGTATTCTTGATGATTTTCTTCCCTGATGTTTCTGGAACAGCAATACAAATGCACTGAGTTGAGGGAAATACTCTTTGTTTATTCTGTGTTTACTGGAAAAAGCACATGAATGTGTGAACAAGTGTGAATATTTGGACAGGCTGTAAATCACAGTAGTGATAAAAAAGTGCAAATAGCAACAGGTATAAGAAGGTATTGCAGAGATGCAAAGCAATGAACAGAGCTAATAAGACATACAATTGCATACAATGGTTTCATCTTGTTTTTGTGATTCTCAAAGTGAAAAAAGTGAACACATCTACACCGAACAAAGTTAAATACAGCATTTTCTGTTAGTTTAAGGAATAAAAAATTAAATATGTGTCATGACTTTTGCACAGGCCACATTTTGTGTTTAATTCCTCAATGTGTAAATATCAGTAAATAAAAAAATAATTGTGCATTAAAAAGTGCAGTAGTGTGCTCTCTTTACAGAATGTGTTGTCATATTCAAAAATATGTTTAAATATTTTTAAACAATAGCAATATCACACAATAGATCATCAGATTTTCACACTTCACAGTGTTTCTCCTTTCCCATTGTGCGCAAATGGAAACAAAAAAAAACAACTCTTTTTTGAAGAATGTTTAGAGGACATAAAAAATTACCACAAAAATACAAGAAAGTAATGACATCTTGAAGTCAGTGGATGTCAGAGTACTGCTATTAGCATCAGCCGTTCGAGAGGAATTTGAAGTGTTTGAAATGGTTTGACTTTTGACGACTGCAGTAGATGTTGTAGTTTTAGGTGGACCCTCTGTAGAGAGAGAAGAGTTTGACAGTCAGTGCAGGAACACAATATCAGAAGGCAGCTCACTGTAGATACAAAGTTATGTGAAAACATTTTATAGTAAAAAAAATAAAATAAAACAGAACAGCTTTCATTTAAATTTAATGGTCCACTGTAGATGTTTGTTGGGTGCTCAGTTGGCCTTTACGTAGCATTTGGGGATTTGGTGACCCCTCTGGTAGAAATAGGTAATTGCACCAAAACATGTTTTCTGCAAGTAAGAACTTTTTTGTGTCTTAATGAAAAATACTATAATTTTATGTGTCCAACTGTTCATAGTTGTGACTGCTAGTCATGAAATGAAGTTCTAGCTAAAATTATCACTACAGAAATAATCAGTACAGAAAAGTTTGGTAAATCTTTCAGTAGTGTTATGATTGTTTGGTTAGTGATAAAGTGTGTGGTCAATTATTTATTTTTTAACATAATCAAGGTCTGGGTTCACTCAAAGTTAAAGGATTTTAGTCTAAGTTCAATTTAAAAGACTGACATTTTGCTTCAACTCTGATTTTAAACATGTTTGGTAGAATGATCCATAAAGAGTTTACAGAAAAAACAAAATGTTTTGTTTCAGCATTTCTCAACATTAATGAGCACAGTAAAATTAACCCTCCTCCCCCCCGCAGTGTCTTACCTTGTAAAGTGAGTTTGATGTTTATATGTGAACCTTTAACAGCACAGGTGTAAACTCCTCCATCCTCTTCAGTCAGGTGTGATATGAGTAGAGAGAGATTTCCTGGAGAGTGACCCTTAACCAGCTGAACTCTGTTTCTGTACTGACCACTCTCACTGGATATCTCTTCCGTTCTTTTTGTGTGTCTGTTCTCTTTCTTCCAGCTGAATGTCTCAGGTTTGGTGTGTAGGTCAGTGCAGGAGCAGGGCAGCAGTACTGACCCTCCTTTATGTGCTGTGATACTCAGTACTTTTTCATTTTTCACCAGAGTGCAGCCTGTAGAAACACACATTAGTGGGATCAGATTAATTATATACTATTTATATGACATTTTGATTACAGTTTTTATTTTAAGTATGTGGCATCAACCAACAGCTTTGTATGATCAAATTCAAAATATCAATTATTGTTCATAAACTAAGAAAGATAAAACAGAACAGTTATATATGATGCATGCTGTTGGTGTCCTTTATATATTGTTAATTTTAAGATGATTGGGCAGCAGAAGTGGTCAAAAAGCCATCTCACATACTGGTAGCTGTTACTGAATAATAAGTAATTTTATGGGCACCAAGTTGGTGATAAAGTAATGAAATGATGGTAATACTTTGAAAAAATCTAAAAATAACCTGAATGTTTTGTAGCTATTACAAAAAGTTAATAAACAGTAAAATCATGAAAACAACCTTTTTTTTTTAGTTTGTGTTTTATAAGTTATAGGGGAAATACGACCCGTCCAGCTTAATAACTTCAACATATCACACCAAATTCCTTTAAACCTTAAACCATTGTAGAGTTTTATAATATTATGACTATTGTCCCAGAAACAATGAAGTAGTTCTGCTTAAAAGTAACTGCAAAATAAGGCATTACTGGGGAGCTAACTGACTAACAATTAGCATGCTATCACAGCTTCAAACACAAGGGGAATAGACTTCCAATAAAGATGCAACTAAAGAACTGGTCATCATACAGTTACAGTGAATGCAAATATTCCCTAGTTCTTTTTTACAAATGTTGATGATAAAAGAACTGTAAAAAAACTCTATTCTTGATATGTTTCTCTGTTTTGGTGTGTTAAACAGACAGAAAAGGTAAAGAAAGTAAAGCTTAGACTCAGGAATGTACGACCCACCATAACATGTGATCAAGTTGATCAAGAAGTTAAAAAATTGAGACATGTGGAATTAAAAAATGTAGATTTAAACAGTGTTTTACCTTCAACAGAGAGTCTGATGTCTGTGTGTTCATGTGCTCTAATGTCACACCTGTACACTCCTCCATCCTCTTCAATCAGGTGTGATATGAGTAGAGAGAGATTTCCTGGAGAGTGACCATTAACCAGCTGAATTCTGTCTCTGTACTGACCACTCTCACTGGATATTACTTCCCATCTGTTTCTGGTAGGGTTAAGTTTGTTCCAGCTGAATCTCTCAGGTTTGGTGTGTAGGTCAGTACAGTAGCAGGGCAGCAGGACTGACCCTCCTGTATGAGCTTTGATAAAGGATCCATTTTCATTTTTTATCAGAGTGCAGTCTGCAGAAACATCAGTAAGAGAAGGTTACTTACAGTCTATCTTTGGGTCATATTGTTAAAAGTTTTTTTTTTTTTTGTTTTGTTTTGTGTTGTTTTGTTTTAAATACATGGATAGAAACAAAAAATATCCCACAATAAAAATAAAATAAAGCAGTAACATATTGAGCTCAGCGGCTGTCAGTGTGCTGTGCTTACAATCAGACACTTGTGGGTAGCTTGAAGTTGAAGTGCTGGTTATGGTTTGGCTGTGGACGACTGCAGTAGATGCTGTAGTTTTAGGTGGGCCTAAAACTAGAGATAGAAGGGTTTCATGGTCAGTGCAGTAACAGAACATCAATGGGCAGATTACTGTATATATACAGTAACATAAACACCTTTTACTGTAAATGATCAGAACATGTTTTCTGCAAGTAAGAACTTTTTTGTGTCTTAATGAAAAATACCATAATTTTATGTGTCCAACTGTTCATAGTTCTGATTGCTAGTCATAAAATGACGTTCTAGCTAAAATTATCACTACAGAAATAATCAGTACAGAAAAGTTTGGTAAATCTTTAGTAGTGTTATGATTGTTTGGTTAGTGATAAAGTGTGTGGTCAATTATTTATTTTTTTAATAAAATAAGCATAATCAAGGTCTAGGTTCACTCAAAGTTAAAGGATTTTAGTCTTAAGTCCAATTTAAAAGACTGACATTTTGCTTCAACTCTGATTTTAAACATGTTTGGTAGAATGATCCATAAAGAGTTTGCAGAAAAAACAAAATGTTTTGTTTCAGCATTTCTCAATATTAATGAGCACAGTAAAATTACCTCAGTGTCTTACCTCGTAAAGTGAGTTTGATGTTTATATGTGAACCTTTAACAGCACAGGTGTACACTCCTCCATCCTCTTCAGTCAGGTGTGATATGAGTAGAGAGAGATTTCCTGGAGAGTGACCATTAACCAGCTGAACTCTGTTTCTGTACTGACCACTCTCGCTGGATATCTCTTCCGTTCTTTTTGTGTGTCTGTTCTCTTTCTTCCAGCTGAATGTCTCAGGTTTGGTGTGTAGGTCAGTGCAGGAGCAGGGCAGCAATACTGACCCTCCTTTATGTGCTGTGAAACTCAGTACTTTTCCATGGTTCACCAGAGTGCAGCCTGTAGAAACACACATCAGTGGGATCAGATTAATTATATACTCTTTATATGACATTTTGATTACAGTTTTTTATTTTAAGTATGTGGAATCAGCCAACAGCTTTGTATGATCTAATTCAAAATACCAATCATTGTTCATAAACTAAGAAAGATTAAACAGAACAGTTATATATGATGCATGCTGTTGGTGTCCTTTATATATTGTTAATTTTAAGATGATTGGGCAGCAGAAGTGGTCAAAAAGCCATCTCACATACTGGTAGCTTTTACTGAATAATAAGTAATGTTATGGGCACCAAGTTGGTGATAAAGTAATGAAATGATGGTAATACTTTGAAAAAGTCTAAAAAATAACCTGAATGTTTTGTAGCTATTACAAAATTTAAGTTAATAAACAGTAAAATCATGAAAACAACCTTTTTTTTTTGTTTGTGTTTTATAAGTTATAGGGGAAAGATGCCCCGTCCAGCTTAATAACTTCAACATATCACACCAAATTCCTTTAAACCTTAAACCATTGTAGAGTTTTATAATATTACGACTATTGTCTCAGAAACAATGAAGTAGTTCTGCTTATCACAGTTTTAAACACAAGGGGAATAGACTTCCAATAAAGATGCAACTAGAGAACTGGTCATCGTACAGTTACAGTGAATGCAAATGTTCCCTAGTTCTTTTTTACAAATGTTGATTTTAAAAGAACTGTAAAAAAACCTCTTGATATGTTTCTCTGTTTTGGTGTGTTACACAGACAGGAAAGGTAAAGAAAGTAGAGCTTAGACTCAGGAATGTACGACCCACCATAACATGTGATCAAGTTGATCAAGAAGTTAAAAAATTTAGACGTGGAATTTAACAAGTGCTTTACCTTCAACAGTGAGTCTGATGTCTGTGTGTTCATCTGCTCTAATGTCACACCTGTAATCTCCTCCATCCTCTTCAGTCAGGTGTGATATGAGTAGAGAGAGATTTCCTGGAGAGTGACCATTAACCAGCTGAACTCTGTTTCTGTACTGACCACTCTCAATGGATATCACTTCCCATGTGCTTCTGGTTGTGTCGAGTTTCTTCCATGTGAATCTCCCAGGTTTGGTGTGTAGGTCAGTGCAGTAGCAGGGCAGCAGGACTGACCCTCCTGTATGAGCTTTGATAAAGGATCCATTTTCATTTTTTATCAGAGTGCAGTCTGCAGAGACATCAGTAAGAGAAGGTTACTTACAGTCTATCTTTGGGTCAAATTGTTAAAAGTTTTTTGTTTTTGTCAAATACATGGATAGAAACAAAAAATATCACATAAAAATAAAATAAAGCAGTAACATATTGAGCTCAGTGGCTGTCAGTGTGCTGTGCTTACAATCAGGACACTTGTGGGTAGCTTGAAGTTGAAGTGCTGGTTATGGTTTGGCTGTGGACGACTGCAGTAGATGCTGTAGTTTTAGGTGAGCCTAAAACAGGAGATAGAAGGGTTTCATGGTCAGTGCAGTAACAGAACATCAATGGGCAGATCACTGTATATATACAGTAACATAAACATCTTTTACTGTAAATGATCAGAACAGCTTTTATTACATTTTACAGTTAGACTTTGTTTTTATGGATCACTGTAAATGAGGTAGGTTTTCAATGGTCAGCCAGTCTTTCAATAACATTCAAGTTTACTAAGTGCAACAAATGAAGTGTGATAGATTCTTTTACATTTTAAATTAAACCTAAACCTAACCTTAACTTCAACACTAATCCTACTCCTAAACCTAACTCTAACCTCAACTTCAACACTAAACCTACACTTACTCCTAAATCTAATCCTAACCTTAACTTCAACACTAAACCTACACCTACTTCTAAACCTACCCTAAACTCAAATTCAACACTAAACCTACACTTACTCCTAAACCTAACCCTAACCTCAACTTCAACACTAAACCTACACTTACTCTTAAACCTAACCCTAACCTTAACCTCAACACTAATCCTACTCCTAAACCTAACCCTAACCTCAACTTCAACACTAAACCTGCACCTACTCCTAAACCTAACCCTAACCTTAACTTCAACACTAAACCTAAACCTAACCCTAAACCTAACCCTAACCTTAACTTCAACACTAAACCTACACCTACTCCTAAACCTAACCCTAACCTCAACTTCAACACTAAACCTGCACCTACTCCTAAACCTAACCCTAATCTTAACTTCAACACTAAACCTACTCCTAAACCTAACCCTAACCTTAACTTCAACACTAAACCTACACCTACTCCTACACAAAGCTATGGAAATACAGTAACTGCATTCTTCTTAAGTTTAACAACAATCAGTAAAAACATCTAGTATCAGTTGTACATTTCAGCCATTAGCAACTCCCCCAAAAAATAAATAAAAATAAAAATTTTCTCATTATTTTTTCCACTAATATATGAAAAAATATTGGCTACACTGGGCAGCTATGTGGCTAAAAATTAGCATGCTATACCATCTTCATTTGTCCAGTGTTTGTTGTTGTTTTTTTTTTCCTGTTTGCCTTTTATAAACCAGGCCAAATATATATATATATATATATATATATATATATATATATATATATATATATATATATATATATATATATATATATTTATACTGGTGAGCTAACTGGCTAACAATTACCATGCCACACCAGCTTCATCCACAAGGGGACAGTTCAGTTCTAAGGACTTCCAATCAAGAGACAACTAGAGAACTGATTATCATACAGTTACAGTGAATTAAAATCTTCAGTAGCTCTTTTTTATATAAATGTTTAATAACAGCTCTGTAAGGAATCCAATTCCTAATATTTTTGGTTGTTTATGGTATTTAATACAGGCAGAAAAAAAAATAAAGTACAGCTTAGAATTAGCTTTTGCATCTTACCCTTCAGGCCTTCCGTATAATGGAATCTTACCACAACAATAGATGAAGTTGATCAACAAATTAAAGAAGATTTAAACAGTGTTTTACCTTCAACAGTGAGTCTGATGTCTGTGTGTTCATGTGCTCTAATGTGACACCTGTACACTCCTCCATCCTCTTCAGTCAGGTGTGATATGAGTAGAGAGAGATTTCCTGGAGAGTGACCATTAACCAGCTGAACTCTGTTTCTGTACTGACCACTGTCACTGGATATCTCCTCCCATGTGTTTGTGGTTTTGTTGAGTTTCTGCCACGTGAATCTCTCAGGTGTGGTGTGTAGGTCAGTGCAGTAGCAGGGCAGCAGTACTGACCCTCCTGTGTGGTCTTTAATAAATGATCCATTTTCATTTTTTACCAAAGTGCAGACTGCAGAAACATCAGTAAGAAAATTTTAATCACATTCTCTTTTTATATGAAGTTGTTACATGTTTTTTTTTCAAATACATGTATAAAAAGAAAGATATCCCACAAAAATAAAATAAAGCAGTAATATCTTAAGCTCAGCTTCAGTCAGTGTGCTGTACTTACAATCAGGTGTTTGCGAGTAACTTGCAAATGAAATGACTGAAATGGTTTGGCTGTTGACGACTGCAGTAGGTGTTGTAGTTGTTGGTGGTCCCTCTGTAGAGAGAGAAGAGTTTAATAGTCAGTGCAGGAACAGAACAGCAGTGAACAGCTCACTGTAGATACACAGTAACATGAACACCTTTTATTGTAAATGACCAGAACAGCCTTCATTAAAATGTACAGATACACTTTATATTGCTGGTCCATTGTAGATGCTGTAGGTTGTAGATGCTCAGTTGGTCTTTAAGTAACAGTTAACCAAATGTTCACTAAATGCGCACACACACACCTTCTAAGCAATTTAGTGTGGCCTGACTGCATGTCTTTGGACTGTGGGAGGAAACCCAGACCCGTAGACCAAGGGGGAACATGCAAACTCTACACAGAAAGGACCCTGGTTGCCCGACCAGGGAATTAAACCCAGGCCCTTCTTGCTGTGAGGCTACCCACTGCACCACTGTGCCACCCACTAAATGCAACTAAATGAAGTTAAATAAATAAATTAAAAATTTAAATATTTTATAGTGGACCACCACAATAATGTGTGACTATGTATAAAAAATAATCTTTAGAGACCAATTCAATATGAACATACAATTATAGTAAAGCTATAACAGCAGATATTCTTCATGAATACATAAAAAATGGTCAGTTAGGTCAGTTAGTTTGGATCTGACAGTATAAATACATATTCAAATAAGGTTTAACCTTCTACAGTGAGCCTTTTGGTAAGGCCAGTTTGTATCCTCACACCAATTTATCCTCATACACAGTGCTGTGAAAAAGTATTTGCCCTATTTTTAGTATTAGACAAAGATAACCCAAATAAACACAGAACGCTGTTTTTAAATGACTATTTCATTTATTGAAGGAAAACAGTCCATCCCTACCTGGCCTTAATGTACAAAACATCCCCCTAAATCAAGCAGTTAACAAACTTCAACTGACCATTGCATTCAGTTTCACTAGCCACACCCAGGCATGATCAAGGCCAAACCTGTTGAATCTACACATCCCTTAAATAGAACCTGTCTGGCAATGTGAAGCAGACTAGAAGGTCTCAGAAAGCAGCTCATGAAGCTACATTTTAAAGAGATTCAAATACAGACGCAAAAAAGAAACCTTCCAGTCTGGAAAATGTTACAAAGCCACTGCTGAGGCTCTGGGACTCTATCAAATCACAGTGAGAGTCATTATCCACAAACAGAAACTTGGAACAGTGGTGAACCTTCCCAGGAGTGGCCAGCCTACCAAAATTTCTACAAGAACACATCAATGACTCATCCAGGAGGTCATAAAAAACCCAGATGACCATCTGAAGAACTGTAGGCCTCACTCGCTTCAGTTAAGGTCAATGTACATGATTCCACAATACGAAAGGCATCCATAGGAGAGTTGCAAGGCGCAAACCACTTCTGACCAAAAAGAACTCAAAGGCTCATCTTGTATTTCCCAGAAACTTGTAGATGACCCCCAAGAGTTGGGGGTATTACCCTGATAGAAAATATTCCATGCACTGATGAGTCAAATATGGAACTTTTTATAAGACATGGTTCCTGTTACATCTGATGTAAAGCCAACACGCAGTCCACCATAAGAACATCATACCAACAGTCAAACATGGTGGTGGTAGTGTGAAGGTCTGGAGCTGCTTTGCTTCTGCAGGACCTGGATGACTTGTTATAATTGATGGAACCATGAATTCTGCTCTCTATCAGAAAATCCTGAAGGAGAATGTCCACCCATGAGATCATGACCTAAAGCTCAAGCACAGTTGGGTTATGCAGCAAGACAATGATTCAAAGCACACCTTTCCACCTTTGAATGGCTCAAAACACACAAAATTAAGGTTTTGCAGTGGCCGAGTCAAAGTCTTGACTTGAATCCCATTAAGATGCTGTGGCAAGACCTTAAATGGGCAGTTCATGCGCAAAAACCCTCCAATGTATCTGAATTAAGACAATTCTACAAAATGGAGTGGGTCAAAATTCCTCCACAGTGACGTAAAAGACTAGAGACAACCAGATATAGATACATACATAGATTAAATATATTACATAGATATTTACAAGGATTAAGTTATGATGTTGTTAAACTCAAGGCATTAATTAAGATAGTAATAAGTAAAATATATACAACATTATAATTTATGGAGTACTTTCTATTGGGAGGTGACTGGCCCAAACCCTAAACTAAATTTACACTTGTGATAACAATTCTCAACATTTGGTTATATTTTGTTATATTTTTATAGACTGTTTTGATTTATTTAATAGCAAATTTAAAATATTTAGATTTATCATGATTTTAATTAAAAAAGAAAAAAAAAATACTAGGGAGCTAACTGGCTAACAATTAGCATGCCATCCTAGCTTCAACCACAAGGGGGCGATTCATTTCAATAGACTTCAATTCAAGAGGCAACTAGAGAACTGGTCATCATACAGTTAGAGGTGATTTTTTTTATATGTTGATTATAACAGCTCTGCAATAAAATTAATTCTTAATATGTTTTGGCTGTTTTTGGTGTGTTATATATTTAAAATAGAGCTTAGACTCACAAATGTACTTAATTTCTTTCTTTTTTTCATCTTTTCCTTCAGGGCTTCTGTAAGACACAGCCTCACCATGACAAGTGATCAAAGTTATGTAATGTAAAAATGCAGATACAAATAGTGTTTTACCTTCAACAGTGAGTCTGATGTCTGTCTGTTCAATTCCCTCTGCATGACATCTGTAATCTCCTTCATCCTCTTCAGTCAGATGTGATATGAGTAGAGAGAGATTTCCTGGAGAGTGAACATTAACCAGCTGAACTCTGTCTCTGTACTGACCACTCTCACTGGATATCTCTTCCCATCTGTGTCTGGTTGAGTTGTATTTCTTCCAGGTGAATCTCTTAGGTTTGTTATGTAGGTCAGTGCAGTAGCAGGGCAGCAGTGCTGACCCTCTTGTATGGGCTTTGATGAAAGTTTCGTTTTCATTTTTTACCAAAGTGCAGTCTGCAGAAACACAAACGAGTAAGACAAGGTTAATCACATTCTCTCTTTGTGTGATGCTGTTAGTAATATAAGCCAGCACTAATATACTAAACCCTCTTCTTAAGATCATTCTCAGCTGCAGAAGCTGTGTGGAAAGATTTGCTCTTCATCTGATACGGATCTGTTTGCCAGGAAAGACTTGAGCTGAGGAAGTAACTGGCCGCCCTCCAGCACTGATAACTTTTGCTGATATTCAAACAAATTTGCAGCATCCTTAAAAGGCATAGCAACATCTGTTTATCTGAGTTTACTTGACTTAAAAGAAAATGTGTGGGTCTCTTGAAAAACAAGAAACATGCAGACAGACATCAAACAAGGCATGGCTGGGATTCTTGGATAAAATGAAATGTTACAAACATGGGTGATGACCGATATGACCGAAACCCCATTTTGGGAGTGCAAGATGAGACAGAATGCCGGTCCTACTCAGATCTCAAAAACAGTCTACACTGTTAAAAAAAGAATATTCTTCAAGGGTTCTTTAGTACAAGGAATGGTTCTGTTTAGAATTATGTGCTCTATGTAGAAATATTGCATGCTTAAGCAGTTCTTTGCATGGTGAAATGGTTCTTCAGATTGATGGAGCATGTGTTGTATATGGTTCTATATAGCACCAAAAAGTGACACTGTAACTATGACAGAACTATTTTGGTGCTATATAGAACCCTTTTTTACCCTTTTTCAAAAAGATTCTATATAGAACCTCACAGCAAAAAGGATCTGGGTTCGATTCCCCAACCGGGCAACCGGGGTCCTTTCTGTGTGGAGTTTGCATGTGTTCCCTGCGTCTATGTGGGTTTCCTCCCACAGTTCAAAGACATGCAGTCAGGCCAATTGGACACGCTAAATTGCCCCTAGGTGTGAGTGTGTGTGTGAATGTGTATGTCTGTCTGTCTGCCCTGTGATGGACTGGTGACCTGTCCAGGGTGTATCCTGCCTTCCACCCAAAGACTGCTGGGATAAGCTCCAGCTCCCCCTGCGACCCAGGATAAGCGGTTTAGTGTGTGTGTGGTTCTATATAGAACTCATGGTGATGTTAACCAAGCATAAGGAGGCTGAAGTTGCAGAATGAACTGGCTTTATACAGAGGAATCCCAAATCCAAGCTTAATGATTACAAGGTGCAATGAAAATGCCTAGGAGACCAGAAATGGGCATTTGGAAGTTTGGAAGGAATGAATGAATGAATGAATGAACAAATAAATAAATCTTAGGGTTCCCCCAGTAAAACCGGACCATTCTACCCCTGGTTACAAACAAAGCACAAAAGGATGACAAGGTGGCAAGACTAATGTAGAACTGAGGCAAGACTGGAGTGACAGGATGGGGTGAAGCCTAGCCAGGAAAACTTTGATGGCTCAATATTGTTATGCTACTTTCAAATACATTACAAGTGAAAGTGAAAGCTTAGCACAAGCAAGACTGAGCATAGTGGTTCCTATATAAAAGATTTAAAAAAAAAATCAAACCAAATGATCTCTATGAATAACATACTCAACATGACTGTGTAGTTATACCACAGCTGTATTTGTGTACAATTTGTGGAAAAGAGGGAAAAAAAGCTGTTTATAATATAAGCAGTTTTTGCCTGAATGATTTACACATCCAAACTAAAAGGAGGAAAAAAAAGTACACTGGCCTTCAGTCACAAGAATGCAAACAAGAAATTCCCATGAGTAAAAAAACACACTAGAATAACTAGCCACACACAGCTACTCTACACACATCCTCACTACAGAGCTCTCACCACAACTATGATATAATCCGCCACACTCTAATGACCTCGGAGTATTACATTGTAATGAAAACATGTTTGAAATAAAACACTGTAGAGTTGGTTCACTGACAAACTGAATTTTGAAATTTACGTTGGATTATGAATACAGATACAAATAGTGTTTTACCTTGAATGGTGAGTCTGATGTATAGATATTGTGCTATAGAATCATCACACCTGTAATCCCCTCCATCCTCTTCAGTCAGGTGTGATATGAGTAGAGAGAGATTTCCTGGAGAGTGACCATTAACCAGCTGAACTCTGTTTCTGTACTGACCACTCTCACTGGATATCACTTCCCATGTGAATGCATTTTTGTTGTATTTCTTCCAGCTGAATGTGTCAGGTTTGGTGTGTAGGTCCGTGCAGTAGCAGGGCAGCAGTACTGACCCTCCTGTATGTGCTACAATATATGATGATGTTCTAATGTTTTCCAGAGTGCAGCCTGCAGAAACACAAATATGAACTTATAACTTAGCTTAACAAATGTGTTTCTTTGAAGTCAGTGCAAATGGTAAAAGGGGACATACTTCAAATTTATCTCATGGTGAACAAGAGAAGATCTGGCACTCACCTTCAGAGACATGAAGCCCAATGAAGAGAAGATAGAAAGTCAGCAACATTCTCACTAGTAAAACAACACTGAGTTCACAGCACACTGACAGCTCCACACCCAGCACTACACTAGCCCTGTATACCACACTGAGTACACAGCTCTCTCAGCAGCTCTTCACTGGAGTCTAACCCACTCTAATGCCCATGCAGCTCACAGGAGCTGTGCCCAAATCAGCTAGACTGAAAATCATCTGATTTTATCAGCAGCTTGATCAAAACACACCCAGCCATGTGGTTTCCTCTGGGTCATGATAACACATATTGTTTCCTCTTTTGTGGTACATTGTTTCCCAGGACACACTGCCCAATTTCCTGTGATCATGGTTTGGGGGGGTAAAGTTTTCCAAAAATACATCTGGCGTTTACTCCTGTACTCATGAGAGCTAAAAGTGTGGTTCCCAAACAGAGGAGCAGAGAACTGAAAATGTTGGATCTAAAGTCAAGCTCTGTGAATTGGCATGCGATGCATATCAGCATATCAGATTTAGATCATGTGAGCTTTGTTACAGCTTTTAGCCACATTCTGCAGCAATGTGTTACTTGAGCACATCACATCCCCACATATTCATTAGTGTGCTGACAATGTTTCAGGAGTTTTATTTGCTATGGATTTGTAGCATATCAGAACACCAGCATTAAAACACAATGCTACATAGGCTGTGTGTTTGGTGGCCAGCATTATAACTTCTTTTACTGCTGACCAGCAGAGCAGCATCCAAAATGCAACACATGCAGGTTTTTCTAGCAGGGATATTCTTCCCAGTTTACATCTGTCTTTAGCCTTTTCTTTTTATGTATTAGCTTGCTTGCTTTCATGTTTGGTTACCTTGAACTGTCATTTACCACTTTTTCCTTTATACTCTCCAGTCCTACAGGTATTCCAGGAGAGTGATACCATATACACTAGAATGGGCTTGAGATCAGGGCTCTGTGCAGGCTTTACACCACCACCCCCAACGTTTGGCATAGTGCAATTTGATCCTAGCCTTGAGTAGCTGCTCAGCCATGCCATGGAAACCCATTTCGTGAAGCTCCTACTGTAATGTGCAGTTCTTCTGCTGATGTTGTTTCCAGAGGCAAATTGGAACTCTTTAGTGAGTGATTCAGCGCTTCAGCACTCGGCGGCCCCGCATTGTGAGTTTGCGTGGTCGACCACTTCGTGGCTAAACTCTTGTTGCTTCCATTTCATGATAATAGCACTTACAGTTGACAGGGGCAGATCTAGCAGGGCAGAAATTTCACAAACTGACTTAGTAGTGGTAGAGGTGCCATCCTATGACAGCACCATGTTTAAAGTCACTGAGCTTGTCGTTATGACCCATTCTACTGCCAGTGTTTGTCTATCGAGACTGCAAGGCTATGTGCTTAATTTGATCTAATTGTTAGCAATGGGTGTTGCTGAAACACCAGAATTAGGAGGGGTGTCCCAATACTTTTGTCCATATAGTGTATGTTCTGCTGGCAGTTCATCTGCTCTCTTCCAATCCTCTATTCTGTCTGGCAGTGTTATACTGGTTTGTAGCTGTAGTCTCTAATATAATCTCTTAAAGTTGTGTGCAGCTCTGATCTCGTACTTTTCTGCATCTTATGTTTATTTTTAAACTATCAGCTCTGCTTTCTGTGGTTTGCTAGTTGTTCTCTCTGGTCCTTTCATGGATTTGAGATATAATCTCATTACTGTAAAACATCTATGTGGTCTACGTCTCCATTTTGTGGTAGCTATAACAGCATTAAGTGGGGCTGTGGATAGGAGAGAGGCAGGGCTACGCTGACTAGAAACTAGACAAGGCCTCAGAGACACAGCATGAGTGACCCAGAGTGCTTTAGTTACACATACATGGCATACCAAAACAAATGTTTATTCAAAGACTTTCTTATTTCAGTGTCAAATGTCATTCTTTAACCATTTTTTTGTCATGATAGCATTAAAAATAAAATTAGCCTAAGAAAGACAATCAAATACACAGGACACAGCAGAACATAGAAAATAACAAAAATTACTTTCAGGAAGGCACAACAAGGACTATACAGAATGTGCAGGCTCAGTATTTAAAGCACTGTGTACTGCACATGCAGTCTCCACCAACACATGCTTAGAACACCTCGCTCTAAGCAGGCGGTCCATTTTGTATCTCGTCTAATCACAAGGCGGCAGTTATCGCAGGTAATTTGGATCCCCACATCTGCATCTGCTCCAGTGAAACTTTTTTCAGTACACATTCATTTACAGTGTGGTCTCACAAAATCATTAGTAAATAACAAACAAATAAGTTAGTGAGTAGGTCTGTTTTCAGTCCTGTTTTAAGTTTTTAAAACAATTTCAGGACATTTTGAACAAAAAACAACATTAATGAACAAAATTAGCTTCCATAGTTGCTGCACTTACAGCCAAACAAAAGCATCATAAAGAATTTCTGTATGGAGCTGGAAGTGTTGATTTTTATTCCGGAAAGTAAGTTTAGGTTAGATTAGTAGAAAAGTGACAGTCTGTGGATCTGTGATGACAGAACAAGAGAGAGTGGAACTTTTACAGAAGATATGGAGCAGAAAATTCATAATATCAATGTAATTATGTATTTCATGGCAATGGTGTCATTAGCAGTACAACTTAAATAATGAACAGCTTTAAAAGCAGAAAGAAAAGTAGTAAAAGTACAAGCAGCTTTTAGCATCATTCCATGATCCAGTCCAGGTCTTCTGCTCTCACTACTCATTCCGGTCCATACTCCAGTCCATTTATTCACACTGCATGATTTTCCTTTTTTCTGCTTCGACTCGGCCATTTGTTTGTTATTTGCTTGAGTAATTTTTGACTGTTTAGTCTTCTGACTCTGGTTTGTTTTTGATTTAGTCTAGTCTGCCACTTTGTTTGGGTTTCAGGTTTTGTTTGTGTTTTGTTTGTCAGTTGTTCGTCCTTTATTTTATTATTTTGTTTTGGTGACTTTAATTTGTGCGGGTTTTGTTTGTTGTTTTGGCCTTGGCCAAACCTGAGGTCCAACTAGTGTTTGCACTGGATTTTCATAAAAAACTTTGTATTGGCTATTAACCCCTTCCATAGCCCACCAGCGGACCCAGAATTTTATTACACACTTCTATAACTTAAGAATAGCTCAGTCAGTTTGCATTAAAGTCCCTGTAGTTACAGAATAATAAGACTTAATATATAATAAGCTTGAAATTTTAAGAGGTTAAGAACCTTTTGTCATTTTTGTCTCATTTTGCCTCACCCTAGACTGGGTCATAACATATCTGTATTATCTCACAGCATTAAGTCTTGAAATAACCATTATGTGCACATATACTGATCAAAAATATGGTTCATGATTTATTTCAGCATTCAACATAATCATGCCACAGCGGCTTATTGAAAGGCTGAGCGTGCTGGGCATGAACATCTCCCTCTGCAACTGGATCCTGGACTTCCTGACTGGAAGACCTCTGTTTGTTAGGATCAGCAAGACCACCTCCAGCACCACGACACTGAACACCGGCGCTGACCAGGCCTGTGTGCTAAGTCCCCTACTACTCACACTGCTGACTCTTGACTGTGCTGCAAAGCATAGCTCAGATCACATGCTCAAGTTTGCTGATGTCATCGTAGTGGTGGGTCATATCAGCAACAATGATGAGTCAGCAAACAGGCAGGAGGCAGAGCTGCTTGCAGACTGATGCAAAGACAACAATGTATCTCTTAATGTTAATCAAATAAATTATTGTCAGCGGGTTTTTGAGGAAAACAGAATTTAATGAGTTGCTAATTTTTAAAGCTGGTCTATTTATCTTTTTAATTTAGATTTTTATTGCTCTTTTTAATAGTTTACTTTATCCGCATATATGGCTGAATTTGAGAGGAATAAATGCCTTTTATTTTGATATACTGAAAATGTGTTCACATAAAAGAGGGACTTTGGAACAGTATGATATGTGGTATGTCATATATATATATATATATATATATATATATATATATATATATATATATATATATAATATATGTAAATGCATGAGAACCAACAGCATTGTGTGCGTCACTAAACCACACACACCCCAACTTACACCCCCACCCACATGATTGACATGATGGCGTGAAGATTTGCTACTTGAAGTTGTGAGAACACTTACTATTTCCTCATGATGCATCATTTAATAATGTCCTAAAGAAACTTTAACCCAGCTACTGTCCATATAAAAACACCCATATCATCGCCACCCTAGAAAACAATATATACCAAATAAAAACTTTTCAGAACAAGGAAAAAACATGTATTATTTTAATGTAAGTTAATGTAAAGATATTCTATTCCAGCTGATTTTGAAATAATTCTGTTGGTCTGTTCATCAGGAAATTGTCACACAATGTAAAGGAGGACTGCTCACTGGACAGTGATGATATGTATAAACTGAAAACTGATCCAGATATTCTATATTAAACAAACACCTCACTCAAACTAGTCTCTTCATCAATCCTACAATCCTAACAGACTGGACCCTTAAAACCTGACCATAAGAAGCTTTATGCTAATCTGTTACAATGTCAAAAACTGAACCAACATTACATTTCAGTAAACTCATTCATATAATATAATGTTAGAACATACATGGTCCCACTGCTGTACTGTAAATGTTCCTCCTCTAACATAGAGAGAGAGAGAGAGAGAGAGAGAGAGAGAGAGAGAGAGAGAGAGAGATCAATACAGCAAAATGAAAACTAAGCAGATTTCCATGCATTAGACAGTAACACCATTGGAATATGAAGATGAGCCACTGCTGCATGGCACCCTGGGAAACTGAGTCTGTCAAGAAAAAGCTCTGTTTAAGAATTTAAGTGAAAGATGCATTGTGACAAAGTCACATCAACAGATTGATGAACAGAAAAATAGTGATAATGAGAGATACTGAAATATTTGACATGGAAAACAGTGATGAAATAAATGAAGAGATGAGCTCAGCAATTTCAGCAGAAGCTTTATTTATTTCCATTTTAATTTATTTGCAAATTTGCAAGCACATTTTATTTTAATTTAAAATAAATTTAAAGGTTACACGAGCAGAAAAATGTCACAGAAAACAAAATGCATTTTTCCATTTGCTTTGGGTGGATTGGCTAATTCACTTTGATGGTAGCATATTCAGTGTTATCTCCAGTGTCACTCATGGTGGGCGTGGTGGTTGTGTTACTGTGGACTACAGTAGAGTACGTCACCTGATCCTGCAGAGAAACACAAATGCTAATTAACAAATACCACTTGGCCACTTCAGAGTTTGACTAAAACCACCATGAGCAATATTCTCATATACACTACATGGACAAAAGTATTGAGACACCTACACATCACACCTACAGGAGCTTTTATGACATCGCTTTCTAAATCCATAGGCATTAATATAGAGTTTGTCCCCCCCTTTGCAGCTATAACAACTTCCACTCTTCTTTTGGGTGTCTGTGGGAATTTTTGCCTATTCATCCAGATAAGCATTTGTGAGGTCACTGCATGGCTAGGTGCTCGATTTTGTACACCTGTGGCAATGATTAAGAGGTGTGTACCAATACTTTTGTCCACATAGTGGACACATAAAATAAGGACATGCATATTTACTCCAAATTGTTTCTGCCTGTGTATTATTAGATTTAGCTTCTAATTGTTACACAAATTGAACACTCCAAGTCTTAGCAGTCACACAGTCAATTTAGTGTGTAGTAAAAAAAAATCAGGCATGCCAACATTTCTCACAGTGTCTAACTTACATTATGATTCAGTGCCATATACTGTTTACTGAAGTAGCCTAGTTGGTATATCAACATCATCTTTTACAGTCAACAACTGAATGTCAAATCAAATAAAGTACAATTCAGTCATATTTCAACAATATTTATTGTCAGTTTTCTCTTTTTAGAGAACGCCATATAAAACAATCTGACTCACTTTCTTCCCCGACAGCTGTGTCTCACCTCGTCCCTCCCCTGTGTGTGCGTCACTCACTTGAGTCTCAATGCTCAGATCATGCACAGATCTAATTGGATGAGTAGCGTCACGTGTGATATGTA
This sequence comes from Colossoma macropomum, assembly GCF_904425465.1. Lineage (NCBI taxonomy): Eukaryota > Metazoa > Chordata > Actinopteri > Characiformes > Serrasalmidae > Colossoma > Colossoma macropomum. The sequence continues at coordinate 20,541 of NW_023495781.1, forward strand.
CAATGCAAGCGATTGGTCTGTGAGTTTCCTGGGTGGCTAAAGCTACCGTAATGACCAGAAATGTTACGCCAATTAAAATAGGACCACCCCATCGAAATGAAATAATTCTCCATAGGTTACAGATCCAGGTCCACATAGAACAGTGTCTGGGTCTGGACTCAGACTGCAGTCTGCCTATTAGTGACCTCTGCACTAGTTAGTTACCCACCATGTTAACAATGTTGTCAGTGATGAGCAAAAAAGCTTCAACTCTTCTAAAAAAGCAATAATACTAGACCAAAAAATGTGCCTAGGCGAACAACTTTCATTCCAAATGAAAGGTCAGAATTTTTTTCCAAGTACCAAGAGTCCATGGAGCCATCCAGTTTAGTGTCACCGCTGCAGGCGTGTGATGTCTTTGTGATAGCGTGCAGAATTTCTGGCACATTTTAAGGACCTTGATTCCCACTGATCATTCCTGGGTGTGTTTTGCTATTTTCACTTGAAATCTCACAATAGATCCATTTCTGACTGCTGTACATCGATCAGGCATAACATTATGACCACCTCCTTGTTTCTACGCTCATTGTCCATTTTATCAGCTCCACTTACTATATAGGTGCACTTTGTAGTTCTACAATTACAGACTGTAGTCCATCTGTTCTCTGCATACTTTGTTAGCCCCCTTTTACCCTGGTCAGTGGTCAGGACCCCCATGGACCCTCACAGAGCAGGTACTATTTGGGTGGTGGATCATTCTCAGCACTGCAGTAACACTGATGTGGTGGTGGTGTGTTAGTGTGTGTTGCGCTGGTACGAGTGGATCAGACACAGCAGTGCTGCTGGAGTTTTTAAACACCTCAGTGTCACTGCTGGAATGAGAATAGTCCACCAACCAAAAATATCCAGCCAACAGCGTCCTGTGGGCAGCATCCTTTGCCCACTGATGAAGGACTAGAGGATGACCAACACAAACTGTGCAGCAGCAGATGAGCTATCGTCTCTGACTTTACATCTACAAGGTGGACTGGTAGGAGTGTCTAATAGAGTGGACAGTGAGTGGACACAGTATTTAAAAACTCCAGCAGCACTGTTGTGTCTGATCCACTCATACTACCACAACAGACCACCACCACATCAGTGTTACTGCAGTGCTGAGAATGATCCACCACCCAAATACTACCTGCTCTGTGAGGGTCCATGGGGGTCCTGACCACTGAAGAAAAGGGTAAAAGGGGGCTAACAAAGTATGCAGAGAAACAGATGGCCTACAGTCTGTAACTGTAGAACTACAAAGTACACCTATATAGTAAGTGGAGCTGATAAAATGGATGATGAGCGTAGAAACAAGGAGGTGGTCATAATGTTATGCCTGATTGGTGTATATTGGGGTTGCATATCTATGGAGTCTGCAGAAGCTATCCAAGAGACTGCAAACACCCAAATATCTCTGAGATTCAGTAAAGCACACTTTCTAACAATATAATTTCAGCCAGTGTAGTGTAATTTTACTTTAGGCAAAACACAATGCTTGTCAGCTTCAGAGAGTCTTTTCTTACTCTTACTTTTCTTTCTTTCTTTTGTGATACAAAACCTATAGGGCTCTGAAGGTTAAGCAATATCTGAACAGCAAGGCACATCTGAACACCACTGATAACCAGGCTTATTCTTACATGGCTGTGGTTTATTCACATGAATACTTCCAGCATTATAATGCACCATGTCACAAGGTATGTATCATCACCATGTGGTTCCAGGAGCATGACAGTGAGTTTTCATTGCTTTAGTAAGACTAAAGTAAGTTGTGCCATTCAAATTTGCAGCAGCTTTACAGCCTAGTCATTGTTGCATGGTACAGCATTACTGCACACATCTATGCTCAGCCAAATTTAGGTGTAGATGAGATGTGTAGTTGAGATATGACGGCATCTGATTGAAACTCACCTGTGTCTCCTGCTCTCTCTTCCTCCCTCTTTGCTCCTTGCTCCCCATCTGCCCTCGTCTCTGTCCTGTAGAATGAAACCAGACAGCATGAGAAACAGACGCTGCACACAGTCTTCATGCATTTGTGTGTGTGTGTGTGTGTGTGTGTGTGTGTGTGTGTGTGTGTGTGTACCTCTGTATTTCCAATAGATGACTCCCCCAAGTCCCAGCAGGAGAATAACAAGTATAGGGATGAAGAAATATAAGTGATGTCCAGCATCTTTGTCTAAAATTTAAAACAAGTGGCTAAATGTTTGTATATTTGTACATATACTGTATGTGTGAGAGAAAGAGAGAAAAGTGGCATGTAGGTATGAATTCCTGAATTCAGCATTGAAACAATGAATTTACTGCTTTTACAAGATTTCTCTTTGTGCCTATGTGCAGTGGTCTGTAATAAACTGACCATTCAGAAGACAGAACAAATTGAGATAAGGCAGGGACAAAGTGGAGTGAGGACAGGTCATAGGTAAAGACAAGACAAGGCAAAAACTGACACAGGAAACCAAACATTTTGGACTTTTAACTGAGATGAACATTAGACGTATTTTTGCTTTGGTTGACCGTATGCCTTATTTATGTTTATTTCATTAAAATAGACGATTGAACATTCCATTTTATCACTACCAAAAATTATAAAGCTACAGAAACTTTACCAGGTGTGTTGGTAACAACAATTTTAGCTAAGTTTCAGCAGAATTCAAAAATGCTAGCCAGTACATCACTAGCCACTGAAGCTTTGTATAGTTGTACACACATATCTGGTTTAGTAGTCACAAATGTTAATGTTCCACACTGATTTTCAGATTTTGGGAGCCACTGAATTCAAAAGTAGTGGGATCTAACTTCTCATCATGTGGCCATGTGAGTCAAGAATACAGTCCCACACCCTGATTTAAAATGCAGGGGCGTGGCTAAAAAAACAAAACAAAAACTCTGTGTTTTGGTAGTGACAGGAAAATATGGTTCAATATTTTTGAATAAAGGATTTTTATTTAAAAATTAAACTCATGATAAATCTTTCAACTTCACCTTCAAAGAAATCAAAATTATCTTAAAAAAAGAAAAAAAAACAAGTATTATTTTGTGTACATTCACATTAAATGCCAACCTCATACAGAAAGTATGCTGTAAATGATGATTTGGTATGTATTTAGCTTATTACCACCTTAGGTGTAAATAAATCATAACATATTATCTAGGTATAAAAATATCTAGGTAGAAAAGTCTGAATATTTCTTTATTTATCTTTTTTTTTTATTTTTCCTTACTTTTATTTGACACTGCAGTTGGAACTAATTTGGTACAATGGCCAATATAAGGAAAGAGCTGAGGACCAGAACAGAGATAGTGACAAGGACTAGGATAGGAATAGTGATAAAAACAGAAACATAAACAGTAACAGGAACAGGAGATAGGATAGGCATGCTAGACTTGATCAGAAGACTCAGATGCCAGTTGGGCAGTGAACTCAGAGGCTAGCTAAGCAGTGGGCTCGAGAGCTCAGCCATGTGGAGCTTGTTGGAGGCCTCAGAAGAAGCTACAACCTAAGTGACAACATTCTCCATCCTCAGCCACAAGCAGGGCAACAGCGACTTCCATGGGCAGGATAACTGGAGGGTCAACACTGGCAGATCTGGCACAACCTCTTTGACCAATCTTTCACCTCAAAGGGAAATGCTGTCCTTGGCTGCCAAGCCTGCTGAGGCAAGGCTGACCACAATAAAGGCAGTGTCCTCAGCCCTGATGAGCCTGGTGAAGTCAGCCACAAGAGGTAGCAGGTCAGGTGAAAGCAGGATGGGGAACAGTGACATGAGAAATTACAAGCTGGGGCATTTCGGAGGCCACATTGGTGAGCTCCATTACTGCTGCATCACCTTCAGCTCTGCATGATTGAGAGCCAGGTTCTGGATTCCCAGCAGCATAAGGACATAGCCTGATAGATATGTGCCCAGATGTATAGCTACATCCTTGGCCAATGTGGCATTCTGTAGCAGTTAAGCAGCAGCTGAGGCAGGAGAGGAGGCAAGATTCATTGAGAGTCAGTTAACTGGTCTAGACTCTGGGGAAACACAGGGCAGACAAACATGGAGAGTGCTATGGTTTCCATGGGAAAATACAAAGATAAGACCAAACTAGAAAACAACAAAGAACAGAGAGACAGACAGACAGACTGAAGCTAACAGATACACAAAACAAAACTGAAGAATCAATATCATTTGAATGTAAAGTGAGGAACAAGGGGAAATAAAGGACTATACATACACCTGGGAGCACTGGGATCACACTGACATGCAACATGGAATTAGGGTGGAGAGAAAGTAGAGTGGGTCATGTTGGAGACAGGACAAGGCAAATCCTGGCTCTGGAAAACCATGACACTGCTAAAACACATTAAAGTAGTTATCTCCTACTTTCAGCTGGAGACTGTGTGCTGTGCTTACCATTAGAAGTTTCAGAGGTTGCTGTGATTGAAGTGGTTGTACTGGTGGGGCTGCTGACCACTGCAGTATATTTTGTAGTTTTATTTGGGACTCCTTTAGGGACAGATGGGTTTTATAGTTAGTACAGGAATGAGGCAGCTTTAAAGAGCTCACTGTAGATACACAGTAACATTAAAGCTATTTATTATAATTTACACAAACAGTTTCATCACTAAAATATAGAAACTTGTTGTGATCTTTGAAATTTAATACAGTCTCATGATAAATTATTAAATTTCAAGAGTGAAGACTTGTGTAATATATATTTAAAAAACAGAGTTATTTCAGATATATTTGTTATATTTGTTTTGAGATGATACAAATACAGACCAAGACAGTGCTTTACCTTCAATAGTGAGTGTCATATCTGAGTGTTCACTTCCTTTACCATCGCACCTGTACGTGCCTACATCCTCTTCAGTCAGGTGTGATATGAGCAGAGAGAGATTTCCTGGAGAGTGACCATTAGCCAGCTGAAGTCTGTTTCTGTACTGACTCATATTGGAAATCTCTTCCCATGCGTTTTTGATTGAGTTGAGTTTCTTCCAGGTGAATGTCTCAGTTTTGTTGTGCAAGTGAGTGCAGTTGCAGGGTAACAGTACTGACCCTCCTATATGTGCTTTGATAAGTAATGCTTTTTCATTTTTTTACCACAGTGCAACCTGCAGAAACACATATCAATAAGGTGAGGTAAATCACATACTGTCTTTGTTTGATATCCCTGTTAAAAGTCACTAATCACCTTACTTAAAAACATAGTGAACTTAATTCATTTTGCTAAAGTTTACTATGTTTACTCAGCCAAACTTAGTTATGACAACTAATGAGGAAAGTAAGTTTAATCTATTTAGGTAAACTTATGAAGTAGGACATAGGTAAACTGGTGAAGTGGAGCTAGTTGATTGCTCATGTGCAGGAAGTACTCTGAGTGAACAGGAAGGGAAAAAGACCATGTCCAGAAAGTCTAAACATCACTGCTTTTTGCCACTGATCCTCTTCTGCTCTCTGGGACCTAGAAACTAAGTTTCTTACCGGCTGTCCGAAGTCAAGAGAAACTGCTCTGAAAATCTACTGAAGCAGCCTCCAATGAGGAAGATACATGAGTTTATGCTATCTGGGAGGTCTTTTACAGATTTTACGGATCATTACTGCATCCACACCCACAGAGGAATGTTGAAGAGTGGAGATTTGTGTAATATAAGCAATCTAACTATATTTTGAAATTTTTCAAATGAAGTGTTGTTTGCGTATATATATATATATATATATATATATATATATATATATATATATATATATATATATATATATATATATATATATATCCATCATCTATACCGCTTATCCTTCTGGGTCGCGGTGGGGTGCTGGAGCCTATCCCAGCTGTCATTGGGCGGAAGGCAGGATACACCCTGGACAGGTCGCCAGTCCATCGCAGGGCTTATATATATATATATATATATATATATATATATATATATATATATTTCTCTGCATTGTGTAATTTGTACTTGGTGCAAAATAAAATAAAAATAAAAATAAAATAATGGAATAGAAAACTACACAAATATGAATCGGCTGGCTCTGGGTATGGGCTGAATCGGTCACAGGATTATTAGGGGAATCCCTTTAACCACTTAAAATCCCAGCCTTATCACATACTAAGCCATCATATTCAATAACTACAGGGACTTCAACGTAGACTGATTGAGCTAATCTTAGGTTATAGAAGTGGGTAATACAACTTTGGGCCCTGGCCCATTGTCAGTTCATCAATATCAACATCAGTGTTAGTGATGTTGAAAGGAATGTCTCATTTCCCCGATTTCTGCTCATTCTCTATATTCTTCCTGCTCCTTTCCCCTGATTTCTCATTCTTCTAGGGTAGGAGAAGAGCAGTGGACTAAAAGGTACACTACCCAGGAAGTCTTTTACAGATTTTCAGGAAACATCATTGCATGCAGCAAGAAGAAGCTATATTTTAAATTTTAAGCTTTGATTGTGATGATATGTGATTGAATACAGGAGTATTAGGGGAGTGCTTTCAAGAGAACAAAGTGATAGTATATCAATAATCAACATAAGATTTAATGACGTTGAAAAGAATCGACTGTCCCATCTCCTACTTTCTGCCTATTTCCTCCATTCTTACTGCTCCTCTCCTTAACTCCTCTGTGTTCTTCCATGGCAGGAGAGGACAAGTAGAAAGGAAGGCAGAAGGCAGGAGCAGTAGCAAAAGTCTCTGGATGCAGACCAGAACAGAAAGAAACGTTGCAGATTGCAGTGAAATCATCTCAAGGTAAGTTGCTACTTTACAGATTCATTATGATAAATTGATGATGTTCATTTTAATGTGAAAAAAATCAACCTCTAAGGCATTAGATTGAATGTGTGATGGGGCAGAAACATCACAAAACTGTTTGTTCACGTGAAGTGACTAGGTTTTCAGTTAACTTACAGTTTTTCACTTTTTAAAAACTCTTCACACACTTCACTGCAGAATCATGCAGATCTGCACAACAGTTCATTTATACCCAAACTGCTCTACAGCAACCAGAACACTGCAGAAACATCTCAAAATGAATTTACTGTATCAACACTTCAACACTGGTGTTCTTACACAGGAATACTTTGTTAATCTCAGCAAAGTCAACTTAGAAACAACTGTTGTCGTTAAGATATTTTATGTAAATCTATGAAGTAGTAAAGAGTTGTGTGCTAAAAGGTAGAAGCACACAGGAGAACAGTTGAAAACATGTTTTAATGCTACAGCATACAGACATTTTAGACAATTTTATGCTTGCAACTTTGCAACAACAGTCTTTTCCTGTTCCATCATCACTGTATACCTGAAGTGAGCTCTATAAAGACATGGTTCAATGAGTTTGGTGTGAAGGAACTCCAGTGGCCCTGATCTCAACCCCATTGAACACCTTTGGGATGAATTCAAGCATTGACTGTGAGTCAAGCTTTCTCATTCAACAACAGTGTCTCACTTCACAAATGCTCTTTTGACTCAATGAGCACAAATTCCCACAGACACACTCCAAAATCTTGAAGACAGACTTCTCAGAAAAGTGGAAACAGTTAAAGCCGCAAAGGAGGGCAATGTAGTATATGTAATGTTTCACTTCATCAACTTCACTGTTATTTGTAAATACACATTTATTATGGAATTTATATCTGCAACACATTCCAAAAAGTTGGGACACATATGAAGCCTAGGAACATTGTAAAATGTTCAAAAACATCTAAACTGATGGAATCATAGTTGGATATAAAAGGAGCATCCAGGAAAGGCCTAGTGTTTTATGAACAAGGACTAGTTTAGGCTTGCAACGGTCGCCAAAAATGCAGCAAATCCAGCCAGGGATTGCAAATATTTCAGGTATTACACTTTCTGCAGTGCATAATATCATCAAATTATAAGGAACCTAGAACAGTCTTTTTGCATGAAGGGAAATGCCAAAATCACAAATGAATGCCAGTGATTTTCAACCACTTCATATGGCACTGAATTGACAAGAAGCTTTTTCTGTGATGGATATCACCGCCTGGGCTTGAGAATATGCAGAAACAGAAAAAAAAGTCTGTCACTGCTGACTTCTCTGGACCCCAGCTCATTTAAAGTCTCATTTAAAGAATTGTGGTCTGATGAGTCAACCTTTCAGATTATTTATGAAAATAATGGATGCCGTGTTTTCTAGACCAAAGACAAAAAGGACCATCCAGACTGTTACCAACGTAAAGTTAAAAAGCCAGGGTCTGTCATGGTATTGGGGGTATTACTAGGTGACATGGACATCTGTGAGAGCACCATTAAAGCTGAACACATTTGGGAGCAGCATGTGTTACCTTTTAGGTGCTGTCTTTTTTTAGGGACTCCTATGCTTATTTCAACACAACAACACCAAGACACATTCTGCATGTGTTACAACAGCATGGCTACATAATCAGAGAGTGTCTGTGCTAGACTGGCCTGCCTGTAGTTCAGAACTGTCTCCTATTGTGTAACAGGATAAACAAATAAAGACACTTGTGGTTAAAAACAAGCTTTGAGGCTTTATTAGAAAAGCCCAGTCCAAACTCATAGTGATGAAACAAGCCAAGGTCAAAACCTAATACAAGTGATCTAAAACCAGCAGGGACATCAAGAGAGTAGTCAAAACATAAGCCAGTTCAAACAAACAGTAATCACAAAATAGCAGGCATAGCAAGACGAACAAAGGCAAAATATAGTCAGGAAGAACAAACCAGGTCGAAACTGCCAAAAGAAAGTAACGCTTAATATTCTCAGCAAACTGAGACTATATTTTGAAAAGAAACAGATGAAACCAAGTTTATATACAGCTGAGAACAGGAGTGACAATAAATATTTGGGTGAGGGTAATCTGTGACAGGTTAATGCCTGGGAGTTAAGAGTCACATGATCTCCCATGACATTCTGGGAGTTAGAGTTCAGGAGGAGACAGATAAGGGAAGAGTCAGCAGAGTTGGTGGAAGGCATGACACACTGAAAATGTGTGGTGCATTATTACACTCATAATATCACAACAAATGACCTGTATAGTTGCACAACTGAAAACTTTAACAGACAAATAGCAAAATAGCAAAAAATGTTACTTTCTGAAACTTGATCAATCTCCAAATGATTATTACGTGTTGTAATTTACAAATCAAATGTTCCTGTTTTTATTGGCATTGCACAAACTCTCACAATTCTTTTGGAATTGGGTTGGTACTTGAGTTCCAGCAAAAGCTTAGACCTGTTTGCATTAAATCTCTTCCATTAAGACGAGCAAGCAAATGAACACGCAATAAATTCATAGCACATACACTTAGATATATGTACACCTACATTGTGCCTTTGTCAGGCACACCTACTAGTGCACTTTGAACATGGACAGTTATTGACTGTAGCGCTCATCTGTTGCTATGATACATGCATTCATCACCCCTCCCCCTTTATCCATACTCTATCCATCAGTGAAAAAAAAAAATCACCATATGAGCACTGCTGACCAGATATTACTTTAGGGGTAACCATTCTCAGCAGAGCTGTAACAAATAGGATGTGGCAGCATACATGCACATGTTGCTTAAGGTCAATACATGGGTGGACAGGATCACCCAAGAATCATCCATAATGAAAAACTAGCTAAACTTCTTTCATTTGTAATCATAAAAGCTGCAGCAACAATATGAGGACAAGTGCGTGAGAGAGAGAGAGTCTGCAGCTGTACAAGGAACAAAATGTTCACTACAAAATGTTCACTAACCCGAACCACAGACTGCATATATCACAGTGACCTCAACCACTCGCCGTTTAACAGCACTACAAACATGAAGCAGTGTTAGAAACACATAATGAAACAAAATGCTAACAGCTAAGCGCTGATCACAGCGCCTACAAACTAATAACTTACTACTGTGAACTAAACTGTGTATGTGAAAGTGAAACTCACACAAGTACACAACCAACAAGGAACATGCAGGCCTTAACAACTGTTAGTGAAGGATACTCACGCACACACACACACACACACACACACACACAACAGTGCATGATGAACTGAATTAACTCTACTTTTCCAGGGAGAACTAGTTTCTCCAGAATTTTTTGACCTACACCCAAAGTCATTCGATGTGCCCATTAGGGTAAGCATACCACAGTTTGGAGCAAAAACCAAAAAAAAAAAACAAAAAACAACAGACTTGACCAGTCGTCTCCTTTGTCTCTTCATCTGATCTCGTCTTGTCTAAGAGAAACTACAGATACATTAAGGAGATCTCTTTTGTATTTTTCTTTCCTATGGGTACTTCCTGTTTCGAGTAACTAAAGAAACATTCACACTCACCTTCAGAGACATGAAGCCCAGTGAAGAGCAGATAAAAAGGCAGCAACATCCTCACGAGTAAAACAACACAGCACTTCACAACACAGCAGTTCACAGCACACTGACAGCTCCACACCCAGCACTACACTAGCCCTGTATACCACACTGAGTACACAGCTCTCTCAGCAGCTCTTCACTGGAGTCTAACCCACTCTAATGTCCGTGCAGCTTGCAGGGGCTGTGTGAGAATCTACAGGACCGGAACTCTTCTGTCTTTTTTCATCATCAGCTTTGTGGCACTTCGAAAACCACATACAGTGGCATGGTGTCTTCTGACTCGTGAGAACACTTGCTGTTTCCTTTTTTTGTGGTGCATTAGCCACGTGACAGCATGTGCAGCAGACATGGGGTGGGGGTGATATTTAGAGGAGAGAGGCCCTCATGTTGCCCTGGAAATTTTTGGCCGTACCCTTTGACTTAACATGGATCCCCTTTTTATTTTTAAAATGTAACTAATCCAGTGAAGTCCACAGACACAGGCGTAATAAACCAGTCCTGCAGACTAAGCTGATGCAGTCTCTGTTTTGCATGTAGACGTCTTTCAGCAGCAGCATGATAATGAGGTCATTTAGTCCAAACACTTCCTTACACTTACATCGTTTGACAGGCTCTCATCCAGAATGACCAAAAATTACACAAAGTCTTCAGAACTAACTATAAACTGTCACACCACTCTCCGGTTCATAAGTTTAACAGTGTAATCCCATGGACTCCAACTCCCAGAATCCATTTGGAGATCATGTGACATTGTTCACCAATCACAAACTGTTTCAAAGATCAGCTTTACCTGAATACTAATCCAATACATCTGTTTGTCATTCCATTGACCCTTATAAAACTGATAGGGTGCACTAAGCCTTTTTCTCCTGTCCTTGATTATTTTGTATCATGACCTTTTTGTTTGTGTTTATGACTACATTTTTGCTTGTGCCCTTTTTGGATTTGGTTGCTGTGTTTGTGCCCTTTGGTTTTGACCTGTTTTTGTCTTCATTATTCTCCTTGATGGGTGGCATGGTGGCACAGTGGGTAGTGCTGTTGCCTCACAGCATGAAGGGCCTGGGTTTGACTCCCAGTTGGGCAACCAGGGTCCTCTCTGTCTGGAGTTTGCATGTTCTCCCTGTGTCTGTGTGGGTTTCCTACCATAGTCTAAAGACATGCAGTCAGGCCAACTGGACATGCTAAATTGCCCCAAGGTGTGAGTGTGTTGTGTATATGTCTTTTTCTCTGCCCTGTGATGGACTGGTGACCTGTCCAAGATGTATCCTGCCTTCCACCCAAAGACTGCTGGGATAGGCTCCAGCTCCCCCCGTGACCCAGAAGGATAAGCAGCTTAGGAAGTGTGCATGTGTGTATTCTCCTTGATCTTAGCATGTTTTATGATTGTGATTTTGGATCACACATCTTCTAGTAAAGGTTTGTATTCTTTTATCCACAAGGGTCTGACTCAGCGTGTACAGCGTTACATAAATTCAAATCTATCCGTATTTAATTTTTCCACTCTTCACTCTTGTGCACTCTGTTGCCACTTCCACTTTTTCATCCCTCCTATCTTAAAAGTAACAAGTTATGGTTGTGCCCCACCCAACAAAAGCTGTTCCTAAAGGAATTACTTGCATAAGGATGGGGCAAGACAGAGGAAAATAAATAAAGGTAAGTTTCCAAAACTGGAGTTCAAACAGACCTGGTAGACCACCAAAACTGTCCCTTTCAGATAAACAGCACTTAAAGATTTTATCTCTGAGACAGTGGAGAAAATCATGCTGGTTTATGTCTCTATTTTGTGGTGGCTACAAGAGTATCAAGTGTTTTTGCTGCCAGAGCGAGGGGCTGAGCTACGCTTATCTGAAACCTGATGAGGCCTCACAGACATAAACACCAGCGTGAGTGACCCAGAGCGTTTTATTCATGCATACGTGACATACCAAACAAACAAACATGTATTCAAAACCTCACATATTTCCGTCCTTTTAGAGTCCATCTCGCTCTCTCGTTCTTTTTCTTTCTATGTCCTTTATGCTGTACCATGCCAGAGAGAACCAGTCTTATGCTGCCGATGATTCTTGAGCACCAGGTGTCTGTGATTTGGGAAGAAGCACCCCATAAATGCTCACGTGAAAGACAGTGACTCCTCCTGTCTTTTGCCACACAATACACAATATAAAGTATGTCATAGCTGCAGTGGTCTACATTGAATTAACTGTGCATTTTCTAAAGATATGTGTCCGTTTTGGCCTAACAATAGTCCTGCATTCTCAGAAAAAAAGGTACTAAACTGCCACTGGAGAAGCACACGTGTTTATTCTACTCTCACACACAAAGAGGAGGCTGGGTAGAGTGATGTTGTAGTATTTTAGGGCCAAGAAGTCTCTAAATCTACAATTAGATCCCACCTATATGCCAACAACCTATTAGCAAAGCAATGTTAGAAGAAAGCATTGTCTCTTGTCTAACCTTAAACATAAGTGTATGAAATTAGCTTGATGTTATTGGAACTTTAAGTGGAACTTTAAGTGGAACTGGTTTGTAGAGTGATGGGACCAAAATAGAGCTTTTAGATAACTAACACTCAAGGTAGAGGCATAAAAAGAAGCCTGATCATACAGAAAATGTCTGCAGCTCAGTATAGTGGATAATCTGTGTTCCTTAAACGTCCGTGGTTGCATACATAGCATCATGGACTTCACAAAGTACAAAGATATTTTAAATGAAAATCTGGCCTCTGCATCAAGCCAAAATTGGAGTGATGGCTGGATCTTTTAGAAGGACAATGACACAAAATATACATCCAAATCCACATAAAAATATTTAAATGAGCACAGAATTAAACATTTGGCATGGCCATTGATGCCCCCTGATCTAAACACCACTGAAAGCAAAGGAGAGGCCTGAAATAAAGTTGTGTCCTGCCTACCTTTTAATATTCATTATGCTACTCATCTATATATTCTTGGTTATTTGTATCCATTGATTTAGCTTGTACTATATAAACATATCTATTGATTTGCTGTGATTAGCTTATACTACATGTGCATATCTGTTGATTTGAGTTCAGCTTATACTTAAGGGCTGAGTATTTTACAATTGAGTGTGAACATAGGCTAGTTTACAAAATATACTGTATTATGAAAGGAATTGTAAAACTTGGTATATGCCTTGTTTCCAGTGGCCTTTGGCTTTTATGTTTAAGGATACCTGGGGGGCATCCGTTGGTCCTGGGTTCCCTCTCTCTTTCTGCTACTGTTACTGTTATAAAACACAGGTCATGCTGCCTAAACGTTAAACCGTCATGCAGAGGAACAGCACATATTATCTCTGACATCCAGATATATATATATATATAGTTTATGCACTCGTCAGCATTAACAGAACACTTCAAGATGGTTGGGTGGAGCTCTCAGACAATGTCTGAGGAACTTGCTTAAAAATAGAGCTAGTGTTAATGGCGTTGGCCAATACCGTGGCAGGCGGTTAGCTTTGGGAACAGAGATTGAGACATTTGATCCTCTTTTTTTATTTTCTTAAATCTTTTTTCTTTATTTCCAATTAATCTGACATTTAATCAACCAATATTTTTCATGACCATCATTTTTTTCTTCAGTTTCATAAAAAATTGTTTTTGTCTGATTAATTACTTTTAAAAATCTGGCCAAAAAAATCTGGGCTTTGACTTTTTTTTTTTTCAACCAATATCTTACAGGCATGTTGGGTCTACAGAGCGTTGTCAGATTATACACTTTGAATTCTCCAATCTCACGAAGCATTATAATTGAAGACTCAGTGATTATGTTGGCAAACAGACGTTGCACAAAGTAAACTGAAAAAAAAAAAAATGCTGACTTTACTTGTTTCAAATGTGTTCATCAGTTTAACGCGATTAACCTATGTTACATCAACTCTGTTCATGCATGTAGGATGGCAAGAGTGTAGGGCAGGTTTTCAACACACTGGTCAGCATTCCTGCCTCTAACTTCCTGTAGGTCAGTTTTAGGTTCTGACTTGTCTGAACTGTTCCTGTTAGAGGTGTCCAGGAATGTGTTTTCAGCTTTTGTAACAGATTGCCTCACTAAGTTCTGGTGTAGCCTTTGATGTAAAGTTTTTTATTCTATTCTATTCCCTATTGAACAGTTCTGACCAATGTATGATGGTGGCATTAGTCAAGAGTGAAGCACAAAAGTAAGGGACAAACCACAAGACTCACAAATGCTGCCCTTTATTCAATTTATTTAATAATAAAAAAGATTATTGGTTATTGAGCTTTTTGTGGTTTTACATAACAGTTACAAAAGCAGAAAAGCAGTAAAAGAGCAACAGATGGTTACTGAGATATATATTTATATTGAGGTATATTTTACTCCTTTATGAACAGCATTTGTGGAACAATTCTTAAACATTTCCACTTGTAATTTTAAGACGTTTTAGCTGCCAAACGGGGACCTCATGCCAGTGTTTTTCATGACTGCACTACTCCAGACTGACCACTCCATCTCCATCAGCAGTGCCGTAGTGAACTCTCACAGGATCTGATAGAGAGACACAATATTCTTGATAAATTAACACACACCAGGAAATTAGTATGATTATAACAGCTTGATTGTGTAGTTTGTACCTTTGGTCTTAATGAGATAGACCACAGCTACTATAATGTGGAGAACAATCACAGTCATCACAGCAAAGGGGATGAAGGGCAGAGACTTCGGACATTCTGCAACAAGAAGTGGATCATATTATTCATTTTATCACACAGCACTAAGTCTTTGTGAATGTTTACATATGCTATGTATAGCATCTACAGTGTATTAGTGACAGTTTTACTGCATAATCTTAGCTGTGTTTAACATTAATCTCTTGAGAAGCTGCTGTGGTTGATATGGTTGATATGAGACTGTTTAGGCAGTTGACCACTATTTCCTATTCACTGTTTTATTGATTTGTATGTTGTACATGTTAGTGAAACACTTTGAGGTGTAAATTAAAGTATGAGTTATATTTAAACACGAAGATATCACAACTTATTATTATTAAATGAACAATATGGCTAGCACCCCTCCTAACTGTCGAGTTCATGTGTTTCAGCCACATGCATTGTTAACAGGTGTATAAAATCAAACACACAGGGTCATACTAAAGAGCTCAGTTACTTTAAACATGGCACTGTCATAAGATGCCACCTTTGCCACACTAGTAAGTTAGTGAGATTTATTCTCTGCTAGATACGCTCTGGTAAACTTTAAGTGTGATTAAATGGAGCAGAGTCACCAAGTGCTAAAGCACATAAGAGTGCCCACACACTACAAGAGTGGAGTTTCTACTGTTAGAAATCCAGCAGAAAACAAAACATTTGGACCAGAAACATTTGGCAGAAACTGACTAAGCAGTACACAAAGACACACTCTGCCAGCCTGACGCACAACGCAGGGAATCTATGCATTCTGGCAATTTGACATCATATAGAACAGGGAAAGAGTAAACCACACCGATTAGTCTCCTCTACATCTCAGACTTTAATTCTTCTGCCTGTGCTAGTTCAACTAAGTTTCTATTGTTTAATGCGCCTCCACGTCAGAATTAGTTGCAGCAACTGAAAAAAAACAATCATATCAGACCTGGGGGAGGGTCTTACTTGCTCTGCAATTTATGCCGGTCAGCAACTGCTGAAGCTAAAGACAAGATTTTTGCTAAAAGCTCACTAAAATAAACATTATTCAAAGTCTAGAATATTCAGAGTGAAACAGTAAGTAGTTACAAAGTAAAGACACCCACCTACACTATGGATTTGTGGCAAATTATGATCAGTAAATGTAGCTGTCGGGTTTTTTAGGCTGCTTGTTAGATAATTTTAGCTAACTTTGGGTTTATGTGCGGCAAGAGAACAGGCTGGGCTTACACTAACACTGGCTTTCTAGCTAAGAAGTTTTAAAATTTGAAAAAAACTTCATAGTGAAAGTGAGAGAGTGTGAACGAGTGACAGGGACCGAAATAATGTCTATTCCTCTTAAAATATTTGGAAACACCAAAGTTCTGATACCAGTACTTGCGAAGTATTGTTGTTTACAGTAAGATGATGCCAGTCACATAGTAATGATCATAATGCAAATTTTATATTTCTCAATTTCTAAACATGTAGATGAAAATGAAGAGGTGGCAGCTCCATCAAAGGCCAGTACAAATTTGAAAGGATTGATTATTATTTCTTTAGGTTCTTGTAAATCCGAGTTTAACGAAAATGTTGTATTATTATACACAGGAATAGAGGGAGAGAAAGAAGCTGAAAGAGACTGGCAGGGCTGAAAGAGCAGATGTGATGGAAGTTAGTTACAAAGAAGAAAGCAAAAGAGAGTTATTTAAGTTTTCAATTAAAATTAGTACTGAATTTATGACCATGACATTCTGTCACCTAGCTCATTTAACATGCCTACAGAGCAAAATTACACCCTTTCTGATTGCACCAACTGAGAATGAACTGATCTCTGATATTTAATCTGTGTATTTGCAATAAAAATATTTGATTCATATATTTATGACCTTGCAGTTTACCTAAAAGAGAGGAGACTTTCTGGATAAAGTATTTTAATTTTAAAATTAAACCAATGATGAATTAAAATCTTTTAACTTCACTTTTAACACTGGCAGAGCTGCAGGCATAAAAGTGATGCTCAAACAATCTCCTCCAACCTCTCTGACTGCAGTGTTTTGCTTCAAAGAGAAATGGTGAAAAAAATACAATAGCCAGCCAAGTCTGCTGAGGCAAGTTTGATCACAAAACAGACAGTGTCCTTAGCCCTGATGAGCCAATATAAAACTAACAGACACATCCAGCAAACAAAATAATTAACTTTAATTGAATGTAAAGTGAGGAACAAGTGGTAACAAAGGACTGAACTTACACAGACACATAACTAGGAACTCCTGGGAACAATGATTATAGTGATGCATAAAATGTGACTAGGGTGGAGAGAAAGTCGAGTGGAGGGTCAGAGTGGAGACTGGACAAGGCTGAGTCTAGCTTGGAGAAACCATGACACTACTAAAACACATTAAATTAGTGATATCGTTTCTTGCAACTAGAGACTGTGTGCTTACCATTAGAAGTTTGAGAATGTACTGTGATTGAGGTGGTCAAACTGGTTGGGGTGTTGACCGCTGTACAGACAGAAGGGTTTTAATGTCAGTACAGGAACAAGACAGCAATAAACAATTTATCCAAAAAATCACATCAGTAAAATACAGATACAGAGTCTCATGACAAGTGTTCAAAGTTAAAGAGTGAAGATTTGTATGATATCTAACACAACCAGTGAGTTCAGATCATATTTAGTTTTGATATGATACAAATACAGACCAAAGCAATGTTTTACCTTCAACAGTGAGTATCATTTCTGTGTATTCACTTCCTTTAACATTGCATTTGTACACTCCTCCATCCTCTTCAGTGAGGGGGGGTATGAGTGGAGAGAGATTTCCTGGAGAGTGCCCATTAACCAGCTGAACTCTGTTTCTGTACTGAATCATATTGGAAATCACTCTCCATGTGTTACTGGTTTTGTTAAGTTTCATCCAGGTGAATGTCTCAGGTTTGGTGTGTAACTTAGTGCAGGTGCAGGGTAGCAGTGCTCACCCTCCTATATGTGCTTTGATATACAGTGCTTTTTCATTTTTTTACCACAGTGCAACCTGCAGAAACACATATCAATAAGGTAAGGCTAATCACACACTGTCTTTGTTTTATTTCACTGTTTAAATGAATGAATCGCCTAACTAATAAAAAACACAGTGAACTTAAATGATTTTGGTGAAGTTTACTAAGTTTACTCAGTTAATTATGGCAACTTTCTGGTGAGTAACTAAACGTTGGCATTAAGTAACAGTTGGAACAAAATCCTGGGGGGATTTTTACTTTCTGGGCCCAAACTACCCACCTTTGTTTGTTAGTGTTACGACCCTCAGTGACCCAATCTGGCTTGTAGTGGTGTTGCAAGCCAGTGGATGGTGCCTGGTAAATGATCTGCACCTGTGACTTGTAGCCTCACCCACCCGACTAACCACCCCACAGTTTCAGGGCTCTGAATGAGCCTTTCTGCTGGTGCTCTTAAAAAAGAGCACTTCTTGCAGCAGAATCACTGCCTCCACTTCTTCTGCTGACACCACACTAGTGTCAGAAGTAGGATAGTGCCACAAAGTGAATATAAACCTGGGTAGGCGTTCAGCGGTGGCTGCAGGCTGTGGGTCAAGTTCTGCGTAGATGACAGATGGCTCACCACCGCTAGCTCATCAGTATCCCTACTGTGACCAGCTGTGCTCATGTGCATCAGAAGAGACACATAGCTGGAGGGTGACCATCGTCCAGGTCAGGCCAGTCACCAGCAGCAGAGCCCCAACACACACGAGCAGCATTTCATACCAGCATTGATGGTGTAGTGGACAGCAGAGGAAGAGGACAGCAGCTGGGTGGAGTGGCATGTAGTTTTGGGAGGGGATGCTTGCCACTGAGGAGTGAGTGCCCCATGGTCTTAGCTGGCCCTGAACTGGGGGCATGCCCAGGGACTTGGCTCAAGTCGGTAGGTAACCAGGGACCGGCTGACCTTTGAAGGGAGGGTTATGTAGCATCCGCAGGTGTGCACAAAAGATCATTTCTTACAGCAGAATTATAGACTCCCCTGTGTTTCTTCTTGTGCCAATGCTACACTACCTTTGTATTCTGCCTCACTATTGTGTTGCGGTCTTTAATGAGCCGGCCATAACAGTTAGTAAAATTACTACTTATGAGTTTTGCATGGAATTGTGTTTGATTGAGAAGAGACTGCTAGCTAGTTGACTTTTCTCAGACTTGCCTGGCAATATTGTAAATATGAACATTTAAGGAATTTTAGGTATTTTCTGTATCCTTCACTTAGGAGGTGATTTTTGTGCTAAGTGGCTAAAAAAATGTAGCACAAATGTAGAAGCACAAAGGACTACATACCTCAAATCTGACCAACAAATTTACACTTTGTCAAGAGTAACCAAAGGAAATGTCACACTTACCTTCAGAGACATGAAGCCCAATGAAGAGAAGATAGAAAGTCAGCAACTTTCTCACTAGTAAAACAACACTGAGTTCACAGCACACTGACAGCTCCACACCCAGCGCTACACTAGCCCTGTATACCACACTGAGTACACAGCTCTCTCAGCAGCTCTTCACTGGAGTCTAACCCACTCTAATGTCCGTGCAGCTCACAGGAGCTGTGTTTAAATCAGCTAGACCAGAACTCTTCTGTCTTTTAGAGACTTTATCAGCAGTTTTTTGACACTCTCAAAGCCACAGTCATGAGAACACTTAGTGTTTCCTGTTTTGTGGTGCATCATTTCACAGTGCACACACACATAATGACCAAGTTGCTGCAGTTAGCATGGGGTGGGGTTTAGGGGAAGCAGTCTAGTGTGGCATTTAAAAATAGAGTGGACATGAGAAACAAAAGAATCAATGGCCTAAAGAGAACTCATACACACTTGCGGCCTTTGGAGTGTTCAGGAGAGCTAGTCCAGGTATATTCTGCTGTAAATCCATATGTAGTCATTTCTGGACTGTGCTGTGCTGATGTGTCACAGCACAGTCCAGAAATGACTAGCATTTAGTCCAGCATCTTGTTTCTCAAAATTGTGGTCAAGCAGATCTTACACTCAAGTAGTTTAAAGCATGAGAACTAACACTGCCTTGGGCAGCTCTGACCACATGTTTCTTGTTTTCTTTAATATTAGCCCTGCTTTCTTTTGTCTCACTAGTTGTGCTCACATGACCTCTGGTTTGTAGTTGCTAATATATGTGTAGAGGGCAGTGAGGCTCTATCAAATTAATTTATCTTTTGTCTACGAGACTTTATGGAACAAAAAAAGCTTTCAAGATTTTGGAGAGTGTCTGTGGGAATTTTTGCCCATTTATCCAGAACATCATTTGTGAGGTCAGACAATTATGTTGGACAAAAGTGCCTGGCTCCCCATCTCTGTTCTAGTTCCTCCCAAAGGTGTTTGATGAGGTTGAGGTCAGGGCTCTGTGAGGGCTCTTTCACACCAAACTCACCCAACCATGCCTTTATGGACCTTGCTTTGTGCCCTGAGGCACTCCTCCACCAAACCTTACACTTGGCACAATGTAGGCAGGTAATGTTCTCATGGCATTCGCCAAACCCAGACTCGTCCATCAGACAGATAGAGAAGCGTGATTCATCACTCCACAGAGTACATTTTCACTGCTCCAGAATCTAGTGGCAGCATGCTTGCTCTGCACCTGTCCCCTCACATTTGATCAAGGTGGCTGAGCTGCGGGGCGGGGGCAATGGAGGGGCAGTGGAACAAGAAGTGGCTCAGGAGCTCACGCTGCCTTAATGAGAGCCAGCTGATGGTGATATGGTGTCAGCAGCATGGGCGCCTTTAAAAGAGCAGAGAGGGAACAGAGAGAGAGACAAGGCACAAAACCTGTTGCTCTGCCTCTCCGTCACCAACATGCTCCCCAGGTTGGCCGCCTTGATTGAGAGTGAAGTGTAGTCAAGTGGAATTTGGGATTCGTGTCCCACCTTCTTGTCTCTCGTGGCTATCGTCTTCCTCTCCCTGTCACTTGCGGCCCTTGGTGGGTGCAGCTTCCCTTCCCGCTGACTCTCGCAGCTTTCATCGGGGCCCAGACGCAGGCTACAGTATCATTGGGAGGGCATAACAAGATGAAGAAGAAGAAGATGTATATTTTGCCTATCTATTGGTGGAAACACCACGTGGTGAACCTTGCTTTGTAGTTCTATAGTCAAGTGTAAAAGCTAGCTCCATACAATTGTAGGCCAAAATTAGGTTCCAGTGTCACACCCGTAGTCAAGCTACATGCTGAAATCCATTATCTCAAACACACGCTGGATAAAATTATTATAATAATTAAAAAAAAAAATGTAAAATATATTTTATATATATGAAACACGAAAAATGGGCCTAGTGTACTTTTGTATTCATACACTTTTACATGTCCTCAAAGCATTTGGTGAGAGAAGTGACTTGGCTCACCGTAATAAATATCAAGCATTAACTAACAAATTCTAAAAACATATAAATAGCACCTCAATTAAAAAAGGAAACTTCACCCTGAAACCAGCACACATTGGTCTGTAATGTGTTCATATTATTATTTTAAAATTATTTTTAGCTGTTAAACGAAACAAAAATATCAGTGATGATTTGATTTTCAGTGAAAATCAAATTTTAAACTGTGTTTACAATGTTAGCCATAGGCTTTTTTAATTGTTTTATTTTTACCTCAAAACACTTTAAAACACGATGTCCATTTACACATACACTGGACAGTTACTGCTTTATGCTTTGGAATACTATTGCATTTCAGATTGTATCTAATCATCAGTGAAACACTGTAGCAAGTAAACTAAGATCAAATCCTTCAATCTTGCTAGTATATTCAGCACTTCTGGTTTCATCCTTCTGAATTAGCCAATCAGCATCTAGCACTGCAAGCATTTATTCTCTGTTACAGTCTGTCAAACTATTTAACCCATTAAAATCCCAGGCTTATTACAGTACAGTGTCCCATAATACACTCTTGTACTCTAGCCTGCTGTGGGATTGTTTTGGAATAAAACAGATCATGAAGTGAACATGAAATGAAATTAAAGTAATAGCAAACATAGAAGTGACATAATTTGTTTATTTGGCAACTGGACTTTTCACAGTACAACAAGTAGTAACAATAGGAATGACAGTAAACACCATGTACTAAGTTTAAACTCTGTGCATAAGGTATAAAATATAAGTCTGACAGAGTAATATATTGCTGTAATATAGTCATGCCTGTAGCTCAGTAGTTACTATATAATTTACAATGCAAAATCAAGAAATAATTTAATCCGTATAATCCATAGAACAAAAGATAAATAAATAAAATTGTGTAGATAGTTATGGTGGTGTATTAATGGCCTCTATATGAATAAAATCTGGTTGCAATTTATTTCAAAACATTTACTGTAACTAGCTAATAGCAAAAATGTAAGAAACGTTGATGTTGAGATGTTTGGGCTGCTGTACGGTGAATTCATGCAGAACTGCTGTGTTCCAGAATGACCACTCCATCTCCATCAGCGACGTAGCGAACTCTAGAAGGATCTAAAAATGATGTTGGCAAAAAAGATGTTATATTAATCATTGGAATAGAAGTATGATTACAGCAGCTTGATTGTGTAGTTTGTACCTTCGGTTCTAGTAGTGTTATAAACCACAGCTACTATAATGTGAAGAAAGATCACAGTCACCAAGGCAAAGGGGACGAAGGGCAGAGAGTGTGGAGGAACTGTAACAAGAATTGGATCATATTTACAATATTGTGTCTGGACTTCAAAATATTATTTATGCATTTACATTTTATAACATACATGTTGATGAAAGCGCAGTTCATGATTTCAGAACATAGCTCAGATTGTCAGTTTGTCCAATGTTACCTCTATCATCAGATACAACAGAGTGACAGTTTTCCATCATACATTCTCAGCTCTCAGTAGCAATGTTTTTCAAAGATCTCCTTCCTTATCTGGCAAACATTTCTGAGTATTTCTAAATTTGCGCATTAAAGTTAGACACTAATGGCACAGTTGGTATATAAAGTGAGAATATTGGTGGGATTTCTCAGTATTCAAAACTAATGATTTATGAATATTTGTACAAATACATGTACAAGTTTAAGGAAGAAATATATAATGTGACCAGCATTTGACATAACAACAAGGACACACATTATATTTGTATGGGTCCTTTTTAACTGTTTTGTTCTTTCTGCATTAAACTGTTTAAAACTGTCTTGGGTTTTAGAGAAGGTGTAGGTTTAGTGTTGAAGTTCAGGTTAGGGTTAGGTTTAGGAGTAGGTGTGGGTTTAGTGTTGAAGTTCAGGTTAGGGTTAGGTTTAGGAGTAGGTGTGGGTTTAGTGTTGAAGTTCAGGTTAGGGTTAGGTTTAGGAGTAGGTGTGGGTTTAGTGTTGAAGTTCAGGTTAGGGTTAGGATTAGCAGACATGTATAACAGAACTAGTTACAGTTAGTTCAGGTTCAATTTTGTTGATGCAAATTTTACCGTCAACAGTGAGTCTGATGTCTGTGTATTCACTTCCTGTAAGCTCACACCTGTACACTCCTCCATCCTCTTCAGTCAGGTCTGATATGAGTAGAGAGAGATTTCCTGGAGAGTGACCATTAACCAGCTGAACTCTGTTTCTGTACTGACCACTCTCACTGGATATCACTTCCCATGTGTTTCTGGTTGAGTTGTCTTTCTTCCAGCTGAATCTCTTAGGTGTTGTGTGTAGGTCAGTGCAGTAGCAGGGCAGCAGTACTGACCCTCCTGTATGTGCTGTGATACTCAATGCTGTTCCTCTGTTTTCCAGAATGCAGCCTGCAGAAACAGGCAAAATAATAAGACTTGCACTGACCAAAGTAATTTCTTTGAGGAGCAAGTATGTGTGTCAAATAATGTTCATGAAAATAAAAATGCAACCAGAATAAATCTCATTTTTAGCATATATTTATATTTATATCATATAATTCATATAAATATATCATTTCAAATTAGGTAATTTGTTTGTCTACAGTTTGTGAATTCAGATTCCAAGTATATAACAGCTCAGCAAAGTTAACCCCTTACATGACAAGGGCCCATCGGCAGGCCCAAAGTTTTATTACACACTTCATTTCACACTATAGTTCAATTTGAACTGGCAGTCCCTGAGATGCCCACAGACTACTTTATGTTTCTTCATAAGTGAAGCTGATGCAAATGATATTTCAGGTACTGTCTTTGTTTCAATTTCATTACTGTTTAACTAAATCTACACTTGGGCCGTAGTACAGAAACTTCTTAACTTGGAAGTCTTATCTTAGCTCTTTAGTAACCATGTCAACTTCCATTAGGAATTTAGGACAGAAGCTATTACAGAACAACAGCTCTTAAGTGAATAATCTTATTCTAACTTCAGACAAGAAAACAGTACAAAAGCATCCTAACTAGTCTAAATTTCCTAAATACCACTATAATTTTACCCCACGAGTTGTTACCCCTTTTTTTTGTTGGTGTTTTTTTTGTTGGGATTTTTACCCAATTTTTACCCAATTTAGTCGTCTCCAATTCCACCCACTGGTTAGGACTCCCCCAATCACACGATACCGTCAATGCTAGGAGGGTGAAGGCTAACACAGGCTTCCTCCAAGACCCGTGAAGCACCACCGCATCTTTTTGAACTGCTGCTAATGCAATGTCATTGGACAGCTGAACGCGCTCGGAGGAAAGCGCCAACCACCAGATCTGTTACGTCAGCTAACAGACGCCTGCGCTGACTAGCATCGCGCTGAGTGATGGGGGGAGAAGGGGGGCCATCTTACCCACCCAGAGAGAGCGAGGCCAATTGTGCTCTCATGGACTCCCGGCTAAGGACGGCTGTAGCACCACCAGGGATCGAACTCGCGATCTCCTGATGATAGGTTAACTTTTGTTCTAACTGTTTGTTTGTTACTGTTGTTGTTGCTGCATGTGTTCATGTTGAAGAAAACTTCTCAGACAAATATTACAGTGATGGTGGTGAATAATGAGGTGACAAAGCTGAACATGTGCCTATTTAATAGGAGGAATAGTGTTGGCACGCTCAGGTAAAGCGTTTGGGAAACTGAAACTGTGGAGCAGTGAAGCCTTGATAAACAGCATGAAGCGCTGACACAATATTCTTAACTTCAAATTTATTACACTTTAGTTTTGTTTGACCATTTTACATCAGTAACAGTAGCTAATGTTAGCTGTCTGGCTAATAATCTTGATTATTTTGATTACGTTTACATTTAGTCAGTTGCTAGGTAACCGACATGGTTGATTGTCGATTTCGATTGAGTATGTTGAGATTTCCTAACTTGAGATAAGATGCAGCAAGATAAGATATGACTTATCTTTGCCTCTCAAATACAAAATAAATCTTTTGAAGTGATGTTAACTAATTTAGATTTATTGTGAGTTTAATTTTTTAAATAAGGACACTTATTCAAAAAATGAAAGTCTGAAATTTCTTTTCAACTCTGACTTTGAACCAAATCAGTAGAAATATCCAGAATTATGTTGATTTGGTAAATATGAAATGTAGATGATAAAGAGGAAATTCACTCTAATAGCAAAGTCTGACTATCACATACATTTTCCATCTATTGAG
This sequence comes from Colossoma macropomum, assembly GCF_904425465.1. Classification (NCBI taxonomy): domain Eukaryota; kingdom Metazoa; phylum Chordata; class Actinopteri; order Characiformes; family Serrasalmidae; genus Colossoma; species Colossoma macropomum. Next base: position 46,079 of record NW_023495781.1, read on the forward strand.
TTACAAGATCACATGAATGTGACACTCACCTTCAGAGACGTGAAGCCCAATGAAGAGAAGATAAAAGTCAGCAACATCCTCACTAGTAAAACAACACTGAGTTCACAGCACACTGACAGCTCCACACCCAGCACTACACTAGCCCTGTATACCACACTGAGTACACAGCTCTCTCAGCAGCTCTTCACTGGAGTCTAACCCACTCTAAAGTTTGTGTAGCTCAGACTGTCTGTTTGAGTGGAGCTCGTCTGTCTTTTAAAGTTTTCATCATCAGCTTTATGACACTCTCAAAACCACACACAAAGACATGCTGGTCTCTGAGTCGTGAGAAAGCTGATTGTTTCCTCTTTTGTGGTCCATCATTTCATAGTACACACACCCACACTGTCCAAGTTACTGCATCTGCAGTGGTTGTGGGGTGAGGTTCATGGGAGGGGGTTGTCCGTGGAGAGAGCGGGCATGAGAAACAGTCACAGATACAGTCGGCTAAAATACATTGTCAGTAAAAAAAAGTTGCTGTACAGGTATATTTTTGTTAAAGTTACAAAGGGCAAAGATACATATTCACACCTGTATCTCATCTGTACTTCTTTCTTCCCATTCTAGAACCGAGAATCGTCACAACTGTCTAGAGCCTTTCATTTTATCTCTTTATCACATTCGCTTTGTTCCTTATATTTTAGGCCGATTTAGCAGTCAGTTGTCACTAATGTTTCCTTTATAGTGTCCAGTCCTGCAGATATTCCACGTATCTTCCACTGGTAGCTATTTTGATCTCTAGCTGTCCTCCATATTGCCTGAGGCCCCATAATGTAGTTTGTGCAGTGAGATAAAAATCTCAAAAGATGGTTTAAAGTGTGAGAACTGAAACTGAATCAAGCAATTCTGACCACATGCACTTCTCTTTTTCTTTTTTAAGTACTGCCGTCCCTCTATTCTGTGGTTTAACTGGTTCTTCTCTCTGGCCCTTTTATGGTAATGAGATGTCGTCTTATGGTAGAGAAGCTTCTGCGACTTATATGCCTCCAAGTTGTTTTTGCTGCAGTAGTTTATTATATGAGGATAGAGCATCACATTCTGTTATCTGCAGTGATTGCATGGTCAAGGTATGTGCCAACTTTGGCTCATAGTCAACTACAGCTAAAACCTCTTTTGCCATGTCTGATCTGTTAAAAGATTTAAGATGGTGGAGAACGTAAGGGGTATATTTGGCAATGGAGTGGCACTCAGCATTTGGTGAGAGAGTGCAGCTGATGTTAAACTGGTGAATGGCAGTTGTGAACACTGCTTAGCAGTCTGTTATGCAATTTGAGCTCTCCACAACAAAAGGTGCTGACCTGGCAGAGGTGAAGTCTTCAGCACCACGGATAGTGCCTCGTTTATCCTAGGCTGGTTCAACAGTGCAGATACAGGAGGAACAGCTCTGTCCCCTTCATACATGACAATTTGTCAGAGGATCAAAAGAGATATTTGAGCAGATTTAGGGACCACAGTGCAACTGTGATGGTGAATGGCTTCAGGTCCTGTTCATGTTCTTTTTCCAGTTGAGTGAACTCTGAATACTCTGCCCTCGTCCCACATGGACACAGGGTGTGTTCCAATACCTACAGAACTCCCTTTAGTAGCCACAGTCTACACTGGCAGCTGTCTAAGTAGGTAGCATTCCAACATCATCAAATAAATGATATGCTTTAGTTAGTTTCTGGACAATTAGTGTCCAGAAAACTGTAAAATGGTCACTAACAGACCTAAATTGTAAACTATAGGCTATTTGTGCACCTTTGTGACAAGAAAACAAATACATTGCCACAGAAAATCAGAATAACTAACATTTGAAGACGACTTTCATGCTTGCTGGGCAGCTTGCCACACCACTTCTGTCTGCCAAACAAATTTTGTGCTGTATTGCATTGTGGGATTGCTAGGAAACATCCAACGCTCTCTCGATATTCGGCCAAAATAAGATACCTCAGTAGGCCGCATATTTGAGGTATCTAAGAATTGAGACAGCCTTCTTGTCGGGAGCATGCATATTGTGACATAAAATCCTGTCTATGTAGAGAACTCAGTGTGGATGTCACTTTTGAGTGACACCTACAGACTCTCCAAAATAAGAGAACTGATCCTATTTGTAAGATGGATAATGACCTGTACCTCTGGGAAGGCCCTCCTTCTGTTCTTCTCATCCTACAACTAAAGTTCAGTCAAATCTGCCTTTAGCTTGTTGTTTCATATTTTTATTGGCTTGATTTCTTGTAATATTTTGCTACTTTAAGTTGCCAGAAACTAGCTGTCATGTTTTCCCAACACAACCTGGAATTTCTTAATATAACTTGTGTTTTTGGCTCTATATCTACATTCACATTTAGTTTCTGTTAGTATTGATGTGGATGTATTTACAGAACAGCTCAACAGGCCCAAAGAATGTGTGGAAATCCTTGCATACAGGTGCAACACCAGACCCAGACTGTTTGGATGCAAATGTAGACTATTTACCAAAGTTTAAATTTCAAGTAAAAAACAACAACAAACCCTCAAAAATAACATGTGTAAAGACCTACAGATCATTTCCAGAGATATAAACAACATGGCAAAAAAAATAACAGATGTGGCTGATAAAATACAAGTAACATACAGTAAAATGCTTCATGTGTGAAGGAATCTGCCCTTCTTCTTCTTAGCTTGGTAGAAACAAATGCAGATCCAAGTGCTCAGAACATGCCAACTACACATCGTTTGATTCATGACATTCAAAGCTATGATTTGTGTGCAAGTTGGTCAATAAATTTAATTCAAGTCCATTGAAACAAACACCTGCCAACTAGTCCGTTACATCATCTGAAGATATCACACATAAGTTTCCTGCTTATGTCATTTATATGAAATGGCTTAATTCATGCAGTTAAGTTTCTTCATATACTGATCAGGCATAACATTATGACCACCTTGTTTCTACACTCATTGTCCATTTTATCAGCTCCACTTACTATATAGGTGCACTCTGTAGTTCTACAGTTACAGACTGTAGTCCATCTGTTTCTCTGATACTTTGTTAGCCCCCTTTTACCCTGTTCTTCAGTGGTCAGGACCCCCATGGACCCTCACAGAGCAGGTAGTATTTGGGTGGTAGATCATTCTCAGCAGTAACATTGATGTGGTGGTGGTGATCAGACACAGCAGTGCTGCTTTTTAAACACTGTGTCCACTCACTGTCCACTCTACTAGACACTTCTACCTTGTCAGTCCACCTTGTAGACAATAGCTAGATTTCAGTGTAAATTTCATGATGAATGGACCAAAAGAAATGGCCAAAAATGACTTGGAAAAATGGCTGGTTCCATTGACTTACATTAAAAGTAGAGTAGGTTTTTTCCTTCTCCTGTAAAGTTACCATTTTGGAGAGTAACAGCAACAGTGATATAAAACTGAATAACTATATTGTCAATAAAATTAGACAAAATTTAGTAAAGAATATATATATATATATATATATATATATATATATATATATATATATATATATATATATATATATATAAATTCATGTAAATGAGGAAAAAATATAATACAAATAAAAAAGTAAAAAAAGCAACAGATTGTATTGTGATATATGTTTGCCTTTGTACCGACAGCACCTGGATGAAATTTCATATTTTCACTTAAGAGGATCTGCACTACTCCAGACTGACCACTCCATCTCCATCAGCAGTGCTGTAGAGAACTCTGGCAGGATCTGACAGAAATGTTTTCAAGAAAGACGTTAATTAATACACAGAAGAACATTAGCATGATTACAACAGCTTGATTGTGTAGTTTGTACCTTTGTTTCTCTTGGTGTGATAAACCACAGCTACTATAATGTGGAGGAAGATCACAGTCACCAAGGCAAAGGGGACGAAGGGCAGGACTGTGGAGAGACTGAAAAATGAAATTATGAATTATGAAACACTATACATTTTAAGTAATACGTCAAGAGAATTTTACCTATAACAGTGAGTTTGAGGACTATGTGTTCACTTCCTCCAAGATCACACTTATACCATCCCCCATCCTCTTCAGTCAGGTGTGATATGAGTAGAGAGAGATTTCCTGGAGAGTGACCATTAACCAGCTGAACTCTGTTTCTGTACTGACCACTCTCACTGGATATCTCTTCCCAGGAGGCACTGGTTATGTTGAGTTTTTCCCAGGTGAATCTCTCAGGTTTGGTGTGTTGGTCAGTGCAGTAGCAGGGCAGTAGTACTGACCCTCCTGTATGAGCTGAGATACTCAGTGGTATTCCACTATTTTCCAGAGAGCAGACTGTAGAAACATATGGTACAGATTTGTCATGTTTTTAATGTAGCACAATTCATGAACAGGCAGAATTAATCAATGTGTGATCTCTTATAGCAATGTTTACATGACAAACAGTATTGCATGGGCATGCCCACTTTCTTTTAAGCAATACAGAATTTTTATTCAAAATAATTCTGAATGATTATGATTTTTATACAGTGTAAATGCATTAAGCAAGGGCATTTTGTCGAAAAAAATGAAGCTTTTTGGGGGGAGGGGTAGCTTTTTTTTTGAGGGGGGGGTGGGGGGGGGCAGCAACAGTGTATCAAGACAGATAAGTGATTTCTTTTCCCAGGTAACTCTGGATATCTCTTCTTTGTTTGAGCCCTGGATTTCACCTGTGAAGACTGCCTTTGTTTGTAAAAAGGATAGACTTATGAGATACAACTTGAAGACCAAAAACTGTCTATGGGAGAAAAGAAGACCATTTTAAAGCAAAGAGTAAGTATCAATCAGAGCCTTTGCTCAAGAATTGCACAAAGCCAATGCAATAATTTGGAATGTCTATAAAAAGAAAGCAATCACTTTGGTCTACTAACAACCAGACATTTAAAAAGTTGGCCAAAGACAATAACAGCAGTTGATGACAGAAACATTGTGATAGCTGTGAAGAAAAACCTCAAAACAATAGTCGGTGACATCACCAACAACCTACACGATGTACTCTTTGGCGGCCCAAGGAGTTACCGCTGCGCCACCGGGAAGCGCAGGTGAAAATAGGAAAAACACCTCAACGAATGGTAAATAAAAAAGGTAAGTAGAGGAGTCCACAGGTGTGCCAGGTTGGGCCTAACTTATTACATGTCAGTATTACCTGTCTTAGTGTCATTTAATGCCATTTCTAGCTGTAACACAGACATGTGAAGCTTGTAACAGACATACAAAGTAAAGAGTATGTTGCCTGTATGGCTGTTAGAATCTTTGTCTTTTCCATTTCAGTGAACGTGCCATTTAATGTTTTAATGTTTGCAATTCTGCAGCTTGTTGCTACGTCAGAGTAACGAACTCCGCTCACTCGCTGCACAGACAGCAGTTTGTTCTCCAGCTCCTTACACTAACTTCCAAAACTTTCATTACCACTGAGGAAGCTTTTCAGAAGAACACCTAAACAACTTGGAATTAGCCAGAAATGAACTGAATATCATTCACCAAACGTGTAGTCTCATCTTCAGAGTCTGACCAAATCGGACTGAGCCATAAAAATGCCGCAATATCAAGTGTAGCTCAGTTTTGTCAATTTTTACCAGATCAATATTAATGTTATTTTGTATTTTAAATAGTAGCCCAGAGTGATTTACCTGTAACAGTGAGATTGAGGACTATGTGTTCACTTCCTCCAAGATCACACTTATACCATCCCCCATCCTCTTCAGTCAGGTTTGATATAAGTAGAGAGAGATTTCCTGGAGAGTGACCATTAACCAGCTGAACTCTGTTTCTGTACTGACCACTCTCACTGGATATCTCTTCCCATGTGTTTTTGGGTTTTCTTGAGTTTGTTCCAGGTGAATCTCTTAGGTTTGGTGTGTAGGTCAGTGCAGTAGCAGGGCAGCAGTACTGACCCTCCTGTATTAGCTGAGATACTTAGTGGTATTCGAATGTTTTCCAGAGAGCAAACTGTAGAAACATATGGTACAGATCATTTGTCATGTACATTTTTAATGCAACACTGCAGAAATTTTGTTCAAAATATAATGATGATTTTTATACAGTGTAAAGGGCAGCTGTATTTTATAGGAATTATTATTATTATCATTATTTATTTATTTTATTTATTTATTTTTATGGGGGGGGGGTCACACGTATAGATATCAACCGGAGTCTTTGCTCAAACACTGGGCAAAGCCAATACAATAATTTGGCAATCACCTGACAACTACAGCAGTTGATGACAGAAACATTGTGATAGCTGTGAACAAAACCAGTCTGTGACATCACCAACAATCTACATGGGGCTACATGATATTTTTTATATCCTTCGACGATACATGTCTCTGTATCCCCTTCTTCTTAGCATTACACCTGTACACTCCTCCATCCTCTTCACACAGGCTTGATATGAGCAGAGGCAGAGTGATCATTAACCAGCTGAGCTCTGTTTCTGTTTATTCTGTTTAGCCAGAGGAATATATTGACTTGTATTCACAAAACTTTGAAAAGAACAAAAGGACCCAATGCATTTTGCTTGTGTACTAGTAACTGCATAATTTTTAGTATTTAGACTCTTAAGTGTTTTAAAATTAATATTTAGACAGAATGACCTTACATTTGATGAAAGCTGACACTGGAGTTCATCTTCATCTAAAGTTTTCACCAGCAGTTTTGCAACAGCCACAAAACCACATCCAGCATCATGGTCTAGTCTGTCACAACACTTGCTGTTCCTGTTTCGTAGTTCACCCTATCACAGTGCACACAAACTGTTAAAGTCTATTAAGAGTGATACCTTGAGGAGGGGCTGTTGTCACATCAACATATACTCTGTATGGCCAAAAGTATATGGACACCACTCCTAAATATTGAGCTCAGGTGTTTCCACCACTCCTATTGTATAAACCCATTCACACAGCCATCATCTATAGACAAGTATTGGCAGTAGAATGGGTCATACTGAAGAGCTCATTGACATTAAAGGTGGCAATACCATAAAATGTCATCTTTCGCCAATTAGCCAGTTTGTGAAATTTCTATTAGTCAAAGTCAGTATGTGAAAATTCTACCCTGCTAGATCTGCCCAGGTTAACTGCAAATGCTATTATTGTGAAATGGAAGCATCTAGGATCAACACCAGCTTAGTCACAAAATTGTAGACCAGGCAAGCTCACAGAGCAGGGAACTCACAAAACATAGTGCCAACAGTAAAGTTTGGTAGAGGAGGGATAATTATCTGGGGATGTTTTTCTTTTAGGGTTTTGGCTCAGCCCCTTAGTTCCAGTGAAGGGTAATGTTACAGTGTACAATGACATTTTAAGCAATTAAGTGATTCCAACTTTGTGGTGATGGTTTGGGGAATGCCCTTTCATGCCGCCCATAAGTGTGTCCCTGTGCACAACGTGAAGATAATAAAGACATAGTTTGATAAGTTTGGTGTGGAGGTACTCTTTCCAGAAGGGTGGATGCTATTAGACTTTTGTTTTTGTGGGAACAGCATGACTGAGCCCCAGTGCACAAAGCAAGGTCCCTAAAGGCATGGTTGGGGGAGTTTGGTGTGGAAGAACTTGACCTGCCTACACACAACCCTGACCTCAGCCTCATCGAACATCAGTGGGATGAACTAGAATGAAGAATGCGAGCCAGGCCCTCTCGTCCAACATCAGTGTCTGACCTCTTCTAGATGAATGGGACCAACTCCATATTATTGGCTATGGGTTTAGAACGGAATGTCATAAAAGCCCCAATATGCAGTTGTCCCCAAAGTTTTGTCCATGTAGTGTACTTTTAGCTTTATGGTGTATAGAACAAGCCTTGTTAACTGTTCCCTTGTTTTTATCTTTAGTTCTTTTTTTTATTTATTAAAAATTCTCCACTTGTGTTGGACAGGGGACCAGATCATCTCTTCTGACCATTACACTAAATGTCAAAAAGCAGCTTTTTCACAGCAATTTTTTAAATTTCGACTTAAATTCATCTTTTTACTTCTATGACTAATACTGACATTTATACTCAACAACAGAAATGTGAAGCTTAATAAAGATTAAAACAGAATAAATTTTTGGCAGTAAAACAACATTGACTCCTAATTATGATTCTCTCCACTTACTGAAAACACATTCCCACCTCCAGAACTCCCTCTTCAAATGAGTTCTTCTCTACTTCTTCAATGAGATCTAAGACACTCCTTTGTCACGTGACTACAGAGTTTAGTAGTGAACAATGAACAATAATATTTTCATAGTTTCGATTAGCAACAAAGATGAGATTAATGTTTTACCTTTAACATAGAGCCTGATATATAAGTATCCACTCTTGTCTGCATTACAATGGTAAACTCCTCCATCTTCTTCAGTCAGGTGTGATATGAGTAGAGAGAGATTCCCTGGAGAGTGACCATTAACCAGCTGAACTCTGTTTCTGTACTGACCACTCTCGCTGGATATCTCTTCCCATGTGTTTGTGTTTTTGTTGAGTTTCGTCCAGGTGAATCTCTGAAGTGCGGCGTGTCGGTCAGTACAGTAGCAGGGTAGCAGTGCTGACCCTCCTGTATGTGTTGTGATATGTGATGTCGTGTCAGTGTTTTCCAGAATGCAGCCTGCAGAAACACATATACGAACTGTCATAGGATAAAGTAGGATCACATTTTTTTAAGTTACATGAAGTCATGAAGTCAGTTGACAGCTTAGGGTAAAAAAGTAAACTAAATGGTTACGTAGTGCTGAGTTTGAATATGTTATATTAGATAAATGGATCTCATACTATTGCCATAGTTTGACTGGTATGTATATTAATGTTTTAATATTTTCATATCATGATAAAAAAAGTCACTCACCTTCAGAAACATGAAGCCCAATGAAGAGAAGATAAAAAGTCAGCAACATTCTCACTAGTAAAACAACACTGAGTTCACAGCACACTGACAGCTCCACACCCAGCACTACACTAGCCCTGTATACCACACTGAGTACACAGCTCTCTCAGCAGCTCTTCATTCTAAGTCATGCACAGTCTCAATGTGTCCTGTGAGTTGTGAAGTAATGTGCTGGTTCCTCTTTTCCAGAGCATTATTTGGTAATACACACACACGCACTGACCAAGAGATAGTGTGAAGGGGGGTGGGGTATCACGGTTTAAGTGTCTGCTGTAAGTGTCAGCTGAAAATGAAAATTATTCTCCCATATTTGTCTTGTATGTCCTGGTGGGTCAGTGAGAGGTGAATGGCAGAGGATATGGCACCCTCTATAGACCAGTTAGGGCAATACACAAACTGAAATGGATCCAGTGTGGTAGGAGGTGCTTTATGTTTCATTACCGCCTGCTCAAGGCACTCGATGAGCGCTATGGGTCAGTAGTCATTAAGACAGGACAAGGTAGATTAACATGATGGATTTTTTTTTTTTCTGCATTTAATGCAGAAAATGATCACAGGGATGATGGTGGTTCTTTTAAAGCACAACTGCCTGGCTCAGAGAGATGTTGGAGATGTCCGCAGGCTGTTCAGCACATCACCTGAGAACCCAACTAGGTATGTTGTCAGGGCCATTAGCCGTCTGAGGGTTAACTGTGGAAAGAGTAGTCCTAACGTCTACTATGGATAGACTAAGTATTTGGTTGGTGGGAGGCGGGGTGGTGTTCCTTGCTGGCTGGTTGTTCTGTGCTTTAAGCCATTCTCAGAAATCTTTCAGTGCATCAGGGAGCAAAGCATCACCATCACAGGCATATGATGTCACTTTGTAGTCAGTGCTGGCCTGAATGCCCTGCCACAAACGCTGTGTGTGTCTGATGTCTAGAAAGTATCCGTGGATTCTCTGTGCATAGTTGTGCTTTGCCTCTCTGATAGCCCAGGACACACAGGAGAGCCGAAAGCTGCCTTGCCGTCTAACTTAAAGGCAGTGTTCCAGGTTTTACGTAGTGCATGCACATCTACAGTCATGGCTTCTAGTTAGCATGTGTGATGATGGTGTTGAAGGAAGTCACATCATCAATGCACTTGCTATAGCCAGTTGCTGTATATTCCTCTAAATTTATTGAACCATTAACTGAAAATGTTCCAGTCTGTGTGCTCAAAACAGTCCTGAAATGCTGAGATGGTCCTCATAGAAAAGCGTACAGAATGTACACAAGTACTACTAGGGCTACAAAGCTTCCTGGGCCACTGCAGTTGAGGATTCTTTTAGGGCTAAGAGGCTTCCTAGGCCAGCCATCTGAGCAATGCTACGGTACAGTTAGGCCTTCCAGGTGGAGAGAGATCATCCACTGCGGCTAGACTCTTTTCGGGCTACGAGGCTTCCCAAGCCAGGCATCTGAACTATGCTACCCTGCTGCTACAAGACCTCTTGTCCTAAAAGGACATTACATTTTCAATGTAGCCTTTACATTAAGTTCAGGTTTTTTTTTTTGTTTTTTTTTTAATTAATAGAATGATTTTTTTTTCAGTTGGCCTGATATGACTTTTAACATTGGCCTTAAGTAATACTTTAAGCAAAGACAACTGAATGAAATTAATACAATTGAGAAGGCATAACAAAAGCTGTTTTTATTCATCTGAAAAATCTCATGAATCTACTTAAAAACCATGCAAAATATTGCCTTGATATATATATATATATATATATATTTTAAATCCAACAGATTTTTTCAGTGTACATTCCTGGAACTGTCTTTCAAAGTTAAACTTTGCGCCACACAAAGTGACACGGCGTCTACTGAGACACGAGAACCCTTACTGATTCCACTTTTGTGGTGCATGTTTTCACAGTACACACAACCACAGTGACCAAGTTATTTCATACACACATCTAAGTTACTCCATGTACAGTGGGTTGGTGTGGGGTTTAGGAGAAGAGTTTGGGTGTCTGCTTCAGAGGAGAGAAGGGCATGAAAAACAGAAGAAACAGTTTACTAAAGTAAAGTTATATACACTCCTCCCTCTTAAACTCTCCCTCTCTTTTCAGAGCTTAGATTGTGTTAAACATACACTCTACCTTGAGGTCCAGAAAACTTATCTACTCAGTTGAGCTATAACAAAACCTCGTATCTCCAAAATGGTAAGTTTACAGGAGAAGGAAAAAACATACTTTACTTTTAATGTAAGTCAGTGGAACCAGAGTTTTTTCCAAGTCATTTTGGGCTGTTTGTTTTGGCCCATTCATCATGAAATTTACGTACAATGTACATGAATGTACAATGAACAACAGGCATATTCAAATTATGTTAAAAACTGAAAAACAACAAAAATGAGGATTTGAGGTTTTCTTCTGATAGCTGCGATATATACATATGCTATATGAAGAGTCTGTGAGAAGCTTCATTTGGATAGCCAGTGCTGCAATGCTAAAGGCTACTGCATAGCAGCAGTGACCTCACTACTGTGTTATGTGCATATTATGGTATTTGTGAGGTTGCTGAAATCCTCCTGAAGAAACAATAGCAATATGCTGAACAGATCTACCCATAGCTATAATTTTCCTTTTATTTATCATAAAGTATATACAAGTGCAACCTCAGCTCTTTTGGATACAGTTTTTTTTTTTTTTAAAGCTTTAAAAAAAACTGAAACCATTGATGGTGGTGGGGATTAATAGTAAATAACACCTGGAAAATTGGACAATTAAACAGAAAAATCATCATTCTGACAAAGTCAATATAACGTTAAGCTCATATCTGACCACACAGAAACAACCTGGACATCACATTAAACACACATGCTTAACACATGCTAATCTGCACTGACCAGTTGCAAACTGACACCATGATACATGTGATCTGTGTGGCTAAAGGCCTGTTGATTCACCTCCAGTCACTTAGTGATCAACTGAGCGTGTATACAAGGCTGTAGGGTGTCCCATTTTTCATTATGGTGTTCAGAAGGCTGCTTCACTCTTACTGAAGCTTTTGATGAGGACTGCATTAATGTGGACTCTTACCCAAAATTTAGGTCTGGATCAATCAGAACATCTTTGTCTGCAACACTGTTGTCAACACCAAACTGTGGATTTGGAGGAGGACCACAGGACTTGGGACTTTAGAACTTGTTTTAACACAGATTTATTTCCATCACCATAGACGTGGGAGGTTACAAGAGTATTCTGAAACATGTTCAGAATTAGCTTTAGTGATCCTTAGTGGTGCACCTTGTACTGCTGAGCCACTGTTTGGATGAGCATATTGGGGAATGCAAGCATCGCTTTCCATCCATTCTTTCCATCTTCTTATTAAGGCGTTATCCGTAAGTATATTGTTTAAAGGAACAATATATACATTGTCTATGCTTTATTTTTAATGGCTGTTGTGTTTTAGAGAATTATTTTTATTTGTAGTCACACTAGTTGCTCAATGCCTGATACACTACTCTATTCTATGTAAAGAACTGAATGGGGATGTGAAAGAACAGAACCTGTACTAAACTTACCTGTATATCTCCATGACTACTTGGAAAGAAAACACATTTTCTCTATTTGTGTTGATGTTATGAAATGGGTTTTTGCAAGTTTGGCTGGGCCTCATATTGGCAGTAACATTCTCACAGCCAAGGCAATTTGTATCGATCTTTGTTTTATGTTTACTTTGTACATTCTTTTTTTGTTTTGTTTCTATTGATGATGCACTGAAATCCATACTGCTATTTCCTTCTGTTTTTACAGCTTCACACCGCTTCCATTAAAACTGCCTAAGAAGTACTGCCTTGGCTACTTTTTGAAGGAGCGTTTAAATATCTTCAAAGCTTTGTATGTAAATACTTAGTGAGCGCAGAAGAAGCAGACATTTGTTTTCTTTCTCCATTCAAGTTAACTCTAAAGGCTCTGCCCTCTTCTCACGAAGACACACACTATCACACACACTGTCAGCTCAGGGGATCAAACCGGCAAACTTCCGGTTGCAAGGCTGGTTCCCTAACTGCTCCTCGTGACTCTCAATGCCTATGTATTTAGAATGGGATATCATTAAAGCTACTGTAGGTGTAAGGTGTAGGTGTCCCAATAGTTTTGTCTATACACACCTGTAACCGATACAAGTAGTTGTGAAAGTTGTTAATATGTACAATTTGTAGAACACAGGCTTGGTTCCATCCATCTGACAGAGTAATTTAATGACAGTCCTGATTAATAATCAATAAACTAAAATATTAGCCAACTTGAGTATTTCGAGATCTACTACAAAAGGTAACATTGGGAAGTAGGCTATAGACTGCATGTATTTGGGATATCACCTCTAAAGGGGATGAACTCAATGAACTCTTGGAACTCATAAAGAAAGAAACTGTACAAATTGTAGCTACAAGTTATGGTTGAAAGGAGGGGAATTGTTGGATGACATTCTAAACTATAGCCAAGGTAAAAACGAATTAAAGGGGAATTCTGTTAGATGACAGTATAAATTATAGCTGAAGTGAGCTCATGCACTTGGGTGAAGAAGCTGTGTAAGATGGCCTTGAGAGTATCAAACAGCCTGGTACGCCCAGGTTAGAATGGTTTTTAAAAAAATGACATCATGTGCGTTTGGTTCTAAAGGTTTCCAAAAAGGTGCAGGGTTTGGACACAATGGGGACTAAGATGATATGGAATTGTGTAAAAAGGGAAGGGGTGATTACTTAATCACCCCGAACAGGATATAACAAGGGTGCTTTGTGATGATTTTTGCATTGTGGTTAAAGCTAAATAAAGAGAAGGCCTTTTCCTTCCTTCCACAAGAACTCAGCGGCTGAAGTCTTCTTTATTCTTTTTATTCTTTTTTACTTTTTGTTGATATTGTTTTATTCTTTTTAAAGAAGATAGACTACAGTTAGTTATCAAGGCTATAGTATAGAACATATTAGAGATACTCTTACATACCTAGACCCTGGGCAGAAGGGACAGCTCTTGGTCATGACACATCGTATGGATTTGTTAAATTATTATTTTTTTTTTTTAGTTTTATTTTTCTAATTATTTCCTAAGTAAACTATGCATATTAGTCACACAATGTAAAGCTGTATATCTGTAAAACAACTAACTCTAAACATACAATAATACAAAAATACAATAAAAACAAGCAGTAAAAGAGTCATGACACATTTTTGGTCTGTACATTTTTGAACAGCATCTGTGGAGAAATTCATAAACATTTTCACTCAAGAACCTGTGAATATATGGAACAATCATTTCTGATCTCAAGATGTTTCAGCTGCCAAATGTTGAATTCACAGATGTGACAGAACTTTTTATTGCAACTCACAACCTTGTCCGAGGATATCTACCCTCACGTGCAAGCAAGGTGGGACAACGGAAGTGTTGCAGATCTGCCCTACTCCACACTGACCACTCCATCTCCATCAGCAGTGCTGTAGTGAACTCTGGCAGGATCTGACAGAGATGTTTTCAAGAAATGTGATTTCACAAAAAGAAGAAAATTAGCATATCACCAACAGCTGATTATCTAGTTTGTAGTCTACACAGAACAGCTACTGGAACTAGACTAAAGCTAAGTACATGTACTGCGTACCTGTACATCTCACTCACTAGGTAACACTAACATCTCATACAGAGGTAAACACAGTGAAAGAATAACTCAATTTTTTTATTTATATACGTTATATTGCCAAAAGTATTCGATCGTCTGCCTTCACACGCATATGAACTTGAGTGACATCCCATTCTTAATCCATAGGGTTTAATCAGATGTCAGGCCACCCTTTGCAGCTGTAACAGCTTCAACTCTTCTGGGAAGGCTTTCCACAAGGTTTAGGAGTGTGTTTATGGGAATTTTGACCATTCTTCCAGAAGCGCATTTGTGAGGTCAGACACTGATGTTGGACGAGAAGGCCTGGCTCGCAGTCTCCTCTCTAATTCATCCCAAAGGTGTTCTATCAGGTTGAGGTCAGGACTCTGTGCAGGCCAGTCAAGTTCTTACACACCAAACTAGCTCATCCATGTCTTTATGGACCTTGCTTTGTGCACTGGTGCACAGTCATGTTGGACCAGGAAGGGGCCGTCCCCAAACTGTTCCCACAAAGTTGGGAGCATGAAATTGTCCAAAATCTCTTGGTCTGCTGAAGCATTAAGAGTCCCTTTCACTGGAACTAAGGGACCGAGCCCAACTCCTGAAAAACAACCCCACACCATAATCCCCCCTCCACCACACTTTACACTTGGCACAATGCAGTCAGACAAGTACTGTTCTCCTGGCAACCACCAAACCCAGACTCATCCATCGGATTGCCAGATGGAGAAGTGTGATTCGTCACTTCAGAGAACACGTCTCCACTGCTCTAGAGTCCAGTGGCGGCGCTTTACACCACTGCATTCGACGCTTTGCATTGCGCTGGGTGATGTAAGGCTTGGATGCAGCTGCTCAGCCATGGAAACCCATTCCATGAAGCTCTCTATGCTGTTCCTGAGCTAATCTGAAGGTCACATGAAGTTTGGAGGTCTGTAGCGATTGATTCTGCAGAAAGTTGGCGCCTCAGCATCCGCTGACCCCACTCTGTCATTTTATGTGGCCGACCACTTTGTGGCTGAGTTGTTGTCGTTCCCAATCACTTCCACTTTGTTATAATACCACTGACAGTTGACTGTGGAATATTTAGTAGCGAGGAAATTTCACAACTGGACTGCACAGGTGGCATCCTATCACGGTACCACGCTGGAATTCACTGAGCTCCTGAGAGCGACCCATTCTTTCACAAATGTTTGTAGAAGAGGTCTGCAAGCCTAGGTGCTTGGTTTTATATGACTGTGGCCATGGAAGTGATTGGAACACCTGAATTCAATGATTTGGATGAGTGAGTGAATACTTTTGGAAATATAGTTTATTTACATAATTAAATGGTTAAGATGTTAGTGTGAAATGCTCCATTCTAGCGCAGAATTGTTCACAATGGTGGTGACAGGAACCAGTTACCAGAAAGTTATTACATCAAATTTTTATGAATACACAGCCGGATCCCTGAGACATTGTTGTCCGATATTTTGGTGGTAAAGTTTCATCCTAAAGTGTCTTGTTAATCGGTTTATTTTAATCCATTCACAGCAGAGGGATACATGCAGGGCAGTGTGAGACTAAATAGTCCCCAAAGGAAACCTTTTTTTCAGATTTTCCACTATTTTACCATCAAGAATGCATCAAAAATTCAGAAGTTGCCTGTAGGTTCAATGGTGGTTTTGCATAGTAAATAAAATGTTTACATCTGTGCTATAGACATGATGACCCTGCTTTCTGTTACCAGCACTGTAAAGAAATCTGAGTCTGTAAGTTTCTCTACAATGAATCATTTCACATCAAAGCACTGATTTTGAAAAATTGGTGGAATTCTCCTTTAAGTCTGTTGCCAAGCCACAGCTGTTCTGAGGCCAGCCGAGATGCAGTCACTGCTCACTGTGTTTGCTGTTTCCACACTGAATCTCAGAAAACCCTTCAGTAGCTATAGAGGGCCTCCATGTCCTTGTGCTAGTTACGCTAATGACAGGCACTGATAATGAACCGAAGGCTTAAGGCAATGATGGATAGCAACAGTAGCTAAGCCGTGACTGCCGGGCTGAGAAAATAAGGTGGAGTTTGATGGAGAGCATAATGATTTTCATTGGCCATAACACAGTGACAGCACTCAGAGAAAACAAATCCAATTTTATTTTCTGAGAAAATTTAGCTTAATAAACGTCCTTATTTGATTGGCTATATCATCCTTGGTTGCACCCCTTAGTAGGCTACTGCATAATCAGTACTGTGCAGTTTCCATATCAAATCTCGTGAAGTAAACATTAAAAAAAAAATCCTTCTAAAACATGAACTGAAACGAGGACAGTCACAGACCACAAACCACACTTTTTTTTTTCAACTTGAAACAGCCTGTTTTCTATATGTTGCAACTGTCCAGAAGTGCTAAGCTGATATTTTGCAAGGGAATGAAAACTGTGTAGCAGCTCAGATCACCTAATTTCAGAATATACGTATCATTCTTAACATTTTGGAATGGGCACAAGTGATTTTGTGAGTTAATATTTGTTCTTTTTTAACAATATTATTCTTTATTCTTTTAGAAAGAAGCCTGATAGATAATATTACTGCTTAATGCAACCATGTAACCATAATAGCTGTCTTCAAATCATTTTTACACATCATTATTACAATAGAGAGAATGGATTACTCAAGCAACAGAAATGACTCATCAGATGAGGAGGACAATATGCTAAAACTAAAGGTTATCAAGGTAGCTACTTGGCTAGCTAGGTATTTTACCTTACTTTCTCTTGCTGAAAGAATAAAAACGTGACCATTTTGTGTTGAATAAAGATAAAACGTCATTGTTTTCTTTATGTTCTACTTTGCTGGAAGGGTAAGAGTTACACTGATGCTAGCATTCTTATAACCACTCTGCCATTTCTCAAACTCCTCTAGTTCTTGGTCAGTCATTCAGAACTTTCTGAAATGACCCTTTTATTTCTTTCAAGTGACCATCATCCATGTCTTGAATTTTCATGAAACCTTTTTCCATCTCTGCATGAAACCACGCAAGTGGCAAGTCTGGGGATGCTACCAATACTAGCATACCTTCTTCAGGTGATATTTCTCTTTTAGTCTGTGCTCTTTTCTTTGGTGGCATCATTAAAAAAAATTCCAATAGAGCCTGAGGTCACTTCAGAGGATAAAGTCTACTTGCTTAGTAGTTTAGAATAGCCATACAAGATTTTAGCGTGGGATCCAGGCTTTTGGCATCACTCTCTCATACCACCATAACCTGAACAATTTTAGGTCTTAGACTTTACTATTTTATTACTTTTTACTGTTTATTACATAAACAGCTTAAGATTGTGAAACTGAAAGTCTTCAGGAAGATTATATGAACACTAATGAAATCAGTGAATTTTCAGTTGAAGCATTATTTATTAATTTATTTTTGAACATGTATAAAAGATAACAGGTACATTTTGGAGAGATGGTTGTTATTAGTTGACTCTGATGGTGGCGTATTCAGTCTTATCTCCAGAGTCAGTCACTGTGGGTGTTGTTGTGGTTGTGTTACTGTAAAATACAGTAGAGTACGTCACCTGAGACTGCAGAGAGAACACAAATGTTAAAGTTATAGTTTTGATGCATTCATACATGACATGTGGCAGCTGTCTGAATGATATAATCTTCCTTTTTATAATTCCTATAATTATAGAGACTCAAGACTTGAATCAGACTTTCATTTCAGAGACAACTGACGTGACTCAGACTTACATTTCAGGGACTCAAGACTTGAATCGAACTTGTATTTCAGAGACTTCAGACTTGAATCAGACTTACATTTCAGAGCCACTAGACTTGATTCAGACTTACATTTCAGAAACTCAAGACATGACTCAGACTTGCACCTTAGAGACTCCAGACTTGACTTAAACTCGCACTTCAGAGACCTGAGACTTGAAGTCAGACTTGCACCTCAGGGACTCAAGACTGGACTCAGACTTGCAGTGTAGAGACTTAAGTTGGAATTGCACATAGACTTGCACCTTAGAAACTTAAGACTAGACTCGGATTTGCACTTCAGAGACTTGAGACTTGACTCAGACTTGCACCTTAAAGACTTCAGACTTGACTTGAACTCCTAAGAAGTGGCTTGTAAACATCTCTGGTGTGAACTCACCTGTGTCTCCTGCTCTCTCCTCCTCCCTCTGTATTCTATGCTCTCCATCTGCCGTCGTTTCTGTTCTGCAGAATGAAACCATACAGAGTTATCCTAAAAGACTGTGTGTGTGTATGTGTCTGTTTGTGTGTGTTTGAGTGTGTGTGCTTACTTCTGTGTCTCCAATAGATAACTGCTCCAAATCCCAGCAGGAGTAGAAGAACAGGGATAAAGATTAAGGAATGCGTCTTGAGATTTGTGGGATTTGTACCTGTGTGTGCAAAAATAATTAGCACAGTTTGAAGCTGAAGTGTTGAAAATGCAGTACAAAAACTGATCCAATAGTGAGTTTACCTTCAACAGTGAGAGTGATGTCAATGTAACTGCTTCCTGTAAGATCACACCTGTACACTCCTTCATCCTCTTCAGTCAGGTGTGATATGAGTAGAGAGAGATTTCCTGGAGAGTGACCATTAACCTGCTGAACTCTGTTTCTGTACTGACCACTCTCACTGAGTATCTCTTCCCATATGTTTCTGGTTGTGTCGAGTTTTTTCCAGCTGAATTTCTCAGGTTTGGTGTGTAGGTCAGTGCAGTAGCAGGGCAGCAATACTGACCCTCCTGCATCTGCAGTGATATTCATTGCTTTTCCAAGGTTTTCCAGAGAGCAGCCTGCAGAAACACACATCAGTCAGATAAGATTGATCACATACTGCCATTGTCTCATATTGCTACACATGTCATCACTGTCCAAAGAAAACTGGGTAACACTTTCTATGAATGTCACCTTTGTAAGCATCTATAAACACATTCATAACATGTTATAATGCATTCATAAGACATTATAAACATGGCTATACATATTTATAAAAATGCATTATATGTTATAACCATGTTTATTATGCATTATGAATTGTTAACATAATACATTATAAGTACTGATCATAAATTATAAGAGCTCATAAGTTGTATTTGTCCACTCTAAGTAAAGTGAAGCGTACTGTACTAAAGCCTCCTCCAGTGTTAAGAGTGAGGCTTCAAGTTGAAGTATTTACTGAAGGATTTACTGAAACACTAAAACATACACAATAAAGCACATTACAGGCTTCAAATGTCAGAGTTTAAACTAGAGCTGCCATCAGTGCTTTACCCAATGTGGGAGAGTCAATCTACACCACCGTTAGCTTGGTATTTGTTTTAACTTTACGCTCTCTAAACTGGGACTGACTTCTTTGGCACTGACATTATAACATGTTATTAACACTATTTATAATGCATTATATTAACAATTCATAATGTACAATAAACATGGCTATAAAAGTCAGTGTAATTCTTTTTTATAAATATTTATAACCACGTTTATAATGCCTTATGAATACATTATAACATGTTATAAATGTGTTTATAGATGCTTACAAATGCAACATTCATAGAAAGTTTTACCGAAAACTGTGTATCTCCATTTTTGTTCATTTTTATTTTTCTACGTCATTTCAACCCACCAACTGTCCTTTATGTTTTGTGAAAAGTTCATGATGAATGGACCAACAGAGTTGCTCTTAAATCACTTGGAATAAAATCTCTATTTGCATTACCTTCCATTAAAAGATAAGAGTGTTTTTGTTTTCTTCTGTAAAGTTATTATTTTGGAGATGCTTGTTTTTCTTTCGACAGTGATGATGTAGACTGAAAGATTAAATAGATAGGGCTGTCCAAAATGGACAACCAATAAGAAACCAATAAAAGTCTTCAGGAAAGATTTACATATGCCTACGTATGTTACATGATTATATTGCAAGTCGCTCTGGATAAGAATATCTGCCAAAATGCATAAGCATAAATAGAAAATATAAAGTAAATATGTGTATTTGTTTAAACTTTCTATTTATATAAGTTGCTATTAGTATTTTTTTCTAACTGTGACTGACATATCACATTTATATGTCCTGACAAAAACCATAAAAAGTATTTTACCCTCACTGGATTGAATCACAAAGAATATCACTAAACTATCGACTTCCCCAACACAGTCCAACAACTATCCATTGTGCCATGTGTCCAGTATATACTCGCCTACTGCCTATCCCCTTTTAAATCATTCACTTCAGAGTTACAACTGCCTTGGGAAGCAACATCAGGAGCTTAATAAAATGGTTTTCTATGGCTGAGCAGCTGCACACAAGCCTAAGATTACTAAATGTAATGCTAAGTGTTGGCTAGTTCGGCATAAAGTGTGCCACCACTGGACTCTGGAGCAGTGGAAATGGGTTCTCTGAGCTGATGATCATTCTTCACCCTCAGTCTGATGGATGAATATAGGCTAGCAGATGCCAGGAGAACACTACCTACAAATGTATGAAAACCAACTATAAAGTTTGTTGAAGGGGGGATAATGATCTGGGTGTGAGTTTGGGCTCAGCTGCTTAGTTCCAGTGAGGGGGTATGTTAATGCTACAGCATACAGAGACATTTTAGACAATTTTGTGCTTTCGATTTTGTGGCAACAGTTTCGGGAAGGCTTTTCCAGCATGCCCCTGTGTTGTAGAAGAACTCCAGTGGCCTGCACAGAGCCCTGACCTCAACTCCACTGAACACCTTCGGGATAAATTGGAACACTGACTGTGAGCCAAGCCTTCTTGTTCAACATTAATGTCTCACCTCACCAAAGCTGTTTTGACTAAATAGGCATAAATTCCCACAGACACAGGGCAAAATCTTGTGGAAAGCCTTCCCAGAGGAGTGGAGGCTATTATAGTCACAAAGGAGGGGGCAACTCCATATTAATGCCCATGGTTTTGGAATGAGAAGTCACACAACTTCATGTAGGTGTGACAGTCAGGTGTTCACAAACCTCTGACCATGTAATGTATTTAATGTTTTACTAAAATATACATTTATTTTCTTAAGATTAACCCCTTAACAAGTCATGGTGCTGCTGGCAGGTCCAAAGTTTTATTACACACTTCTGTAACCTGTAGTTCCCTCTAAGTCCCTGTAGTTACTAAATAGTAAGCCTTTGTATGAAGTAAACCTGGAATGTTAAGGGGTTAATATGTACCCCTTAAGATGTCTTTGAAAAACTGAAAGCACGTCTCCTCGAGCGGACAGACAAAATGCAGAAAAAATGATACAATGGGAAGAGAACAATGGAGAGATCTAAAAACACCAGATAGATAAGATAAGCAAGCAACAGGGAACAGCTCTCGAATTGTACAGTGAAAAGACAAGATTCACGAACTGCAAACACAACTGTAGAGATAAAATAAATATGTACATAAATGGTGTGAAACTAGGCCTAGGTGTGAGAAATCAGGTGGTGCCTGTGGTGGAGACCTATTTCCCTGCAGAACTGGAACTGCCCATCTCTACGTTAGATGATGAAAAAAAAAAATACATACAGTGCATGTGATACAGAAGAGATTAGTTTAGTTGCAGATTAAGGGTGGGGTTAGTATCTTGGAAAATCTCTGCATTACGTATGACTTTATTGAGATCTCTACTACAGTGGTTTCAAAACTTTTTACAGTGCTGTACCCCTTCATACTCCTGCATACCCCTGTCTCACTCCTTATACACCCATTCTCAGTCTTGGCAGGAATTTACTTTACTTTTCTGTTTTGAAACATTAGGTTATGGGAAATTATAAATATGTCCCTTTCCCCTAGAAAAGTGAAAGTAATGTACCTCATTTAAGGTACACAATTGAGCCTTAAAACCATTACTGCACCTTTGAGGGTATATTTACTTACTTATACACTGCTTTTTTCTGACATTGTACAACAAAGGATTTTATTAACATTTACCTTCAAATTAATAATACTTAACAAATGAACAATATTGGGGATACTTCTTTATTACTGTATTATAGATGAGGGTCAGTCTAGACTTCCTATCAGAGCACAGGGAGCATAAGAAGGCAAATGACTAAACTTTTTTATTTGTAATCATAGGCCACAGCATCAATAATAGGGCATATGTGCATAAGAGAGGGTCTGCAGCTTTGTAATGAACAGTGAGTAAGAAAATGTTCACTAACTCCAGCCACAGATCACATTTATTACAGTTACATCATCTGCTCAGTGTTTAACAGCACTATAAACATGAAGCAGTGTTATAAACACATATTGAAAATGCTAACAACTAAGCGCTGATCACTGCACCTACAAACTAATAACTCACTAAAACTGTGAACTATTCGAAATCATTCAACATGGCCCTGGTGGTATGCGTACCACAGTTTGGGAACCACTGCTCTACTAAAACTCAGTAAAGTATGTGAGATTATTAGGCTCTTTTTCTCCAGAGAAATATCAAAGCAGCTGGAGTTTTTGAGCAAAAGTCTCCTTTGTCTTTCCATCTGATCTCACTGTTGTCTTAGAGAAACTACAGATTCATTAAGGAGAACTCTTTTTTGTTTTTTTTCTTTTCTGTCAAGAGTAACTAAAGTTCACACTCACCTTCAGAGACATGAAGCCCAATGAAGAGAAGATAAAAAGTCAGCAACATCCTCACTAGTAAAACAACACTGAGTTCACAGCACACTGACAGCTCCACACCCAGCACTACACTAGCCCTGTATACCACACTGAGTACACAGCTCTCTCAGCAGCTCTTCACTGGAGTCTAACCCACTCTAAAGTTTGTGTAGCTCAGACTGTCTGTTTGAGTGGAGCTCGTCTGTCTTTTAAAGTTTTCATCATCAGCTTCATGACACTCTCAAAACCACACACAAAGACATGCTGGTCTCTGAGTCGTGAGAAGGCTGATTGTTTCCTCTTTTGTGGTCCATCATTTCATAGTACACACACCCACACTGTCCAAGTTACTGCGTCTGCAGTGGATGTGGGGTGAGGTTCATGGTGGGGGGAGTGTCAGTGGAGAGAGTGGGCATGAGAAACAGAACACATTCTGCTAAAGTACATTTTTTAGTAAACAATGACTCTAAAGTCAGACTGTGGACCCTGACCTGACCTTAATGGCCAAGGCCCACTAGCAGGCCCAACATTTTAGTACACACTTATATAACTTAAGAATAGCTCAGCCAATTTGCACTGATGTCCCTGTAGTTGCTGAATAATAAGCCTTAGTATGTAATAAGCCTGGGGTTTTAAGGGGTTAAGTAAGTTCTGCCCAGGGGAAAGACACATATTTACACCTGTATCTCATCTGTACCTCTTTCCTCCCATTCTAGAACCAAGAATGATCACAGCTGTCTAAAGCCTTTTATTTTGTCTCTTTATCTCATTTTGTTCCTTATATTCTAGGCTGCTTTAAGTAGTCATATCTAATGTTTCCTTTATAGTGTCCAGTCCTGCAGATATTCCAAGTACTTTCCACTCGTAGCTCCTTTGATCTCTAGCTGTCCTCCATATTGCCTGACACTCCATAATGTAGTGTGATCAGTGAGATTAACATCTGCACTGTTGTGTAAACTTGGATTGTTTAAAGTATGAGAACTGAAACTGAATCAAGCAATTCTGACCACATGCACTTCTCTTTTTCTTTTTTAAGTACTGCCGTCCCTCTATTCTGTGGTCTAACTGGTTCTTCTCTCTGGCCCTTTTATGGTAATCGAGGTAGTGAAGCATCAGTGACCTAAATGCCTCTAAGTTGTTTTTGCTGCAGTAGTTTATTATATGAGGATTCACATTATGTTATCTGCAGTGATTGCATGGTCAAGGTATGTGCCAACTTTGGCTCATAGTCAACTACAGCTAAAATCTCATTTGCCATGTGTGATATGTTAAAGGATTTAAGGTGGTGGAGAACCTAATGGGTATATTTCGCAGTGGAGTGGCTCTTTCTGCTGCAGCAGGATCAAGGGACAGCTTGTCGGTTTTCTTGTCCAGTCATTCCGGTGTGCGTGGAGCGAGAAAGCACTCAGCATTTGGTGAGAGAGTGCAGTTGATGTTAAACTGGTGAATGCCAGTTGTGAACGCTGCTTAGCAGCCTGTTATGCAATTTGAGCTCTCCACAACAAAGGTGCTGAACTGGCAGAGGTGAAGTCTTCAGCACCACGGATAGTGCCTCCTTTATTCTAGGCTGGTTCAACAGTGCAGATACGGGAGGAACAGCTCTGTCCCCTTCATACATGACAATTTCTCAAAGGAGGCATTTATAGCCAGGAATCTGTGTTGGTGAATGGCTTCATGTTCTTTTTCCAGTTGTGTGAACTCCGAAGACCCTGCCGTCATCCGACATGGACACAGGGTGTGTCACATTACCTAGTGAGCTCTCTTTAGTAGCCATTGTCTACACTGGCAGCTGTCTAAGTAAGTAGCATTCCAACATCATCTAACCTTAAAAGACAGATAAATCATATGGTCTAGCTAGACGGCGATGACATTGCCGCTGGTGTTAGTATGTCAGCCAGCAAGTTTGTTAGCCAGCTGGCTATTCAAAACAATAACCTGAAGCTTCAAAATCCACTAGCTTGTATGCTAATGGATTGGTGTTTGGAAAACTGTAAAAGTGGTCACTGACAGACCTAAATTGCAAACTATAGGCTATTTGTGCACCTTTGTGTCTCCAAAATAACAGAACTGATCCTATTTGTAAGATGGATAGTGACCTGTACCTCTGGGAGGACCCTCCATCCGTTCTTCTCATCCTACAACTAAAAGTTCAGTCAAATCTGTCTTTAGCTTGTTGTTTCATACTTTTGTTGCTTGATTTCTTGTAATATTTGGCTACTTTAAGTTGCCAGAAACTAGCTGTCATATTTTCCAAACCCACCTGGAATTTCTTAATATAACTTGTGTTTTTGGCTCTATATCTACATTCACATTTGGTTTATGTTAGTATTGATGTGGATGTATTTACAGAACAGCTCAACAGGCCCAAAAATGTGTGGAAATTCTCGCATAAGCGTGCAACACCAGACCAAGAGTGTTTGGATGCAAATGCAGACTTTATTTACCAAAATTTAAATTTCAAGTAAAAAACAACCAACCCCTCCAAAATAACATGTAAAGACCTGCAAAGCATTTACAGAAATGTCCAAAATATAAACAACACAGCAAAAATATCAGATGTGACTCTGTGACAAGTAACGCACAGTAAAATGCTTCATGTGTGAAGGAATCTGCCCTTCTTCATCTAAGTTTGGTAAAAACAAATGCAGATCCGAGTGCCCAGAACATGCCAATGACACACTGTTTGATTCATGACATTGTCAAAGCTGAAATTTGTGCGCAAGTTGGTCAATAAATCAACTTCAGCTGCATGGAAACAAACATCTGCCCACTAGTCCCTTACATCATCTGAAGATATCACACCTAAGTTTCCCTACCTGCTTGTCATTTACATGAAATGACTTAATTTATGCAGTTAAGTGAGTCAAGTAAAAAGTGGTTGTGCTCCAAGAAATCCAGCTACTGATTGAATACTCTTTAACTTGGTACTATGATGGCACTCCTGATTCCCAAATATCTTTCAATTTATGATTACTACTTTGTTAAAGGATTAAAAAAACATAACAAAGATACAAGTCTACACATTTTTCTTCATACACCGACCAGGCATAACATTATGACCACCTCCTCGTTTCTACACTCATTGTCCATTTTATCAGCTCCACTTACTATATAGGTGCACTTTGTAGTTCTACAGTTACAGACTGTAGTCCATCTGTTTCTCTGCATACTCTGTTAGCCCCCTTTTACCCTGTTCTTCAGTGGTCAGGACCCCCATGGACCCTCACAGAGCAGGTACTATTTGGGTGGTGGATCATTCTCAACACTACAGTAACACTGGTGTGTTAGTGTGTGTTGTGCTGGTCTGAGTGGATCAGATACAGCAGTGCTGCTGGAGTTTTTAAACACTGTGTCCACTCACTGTCCACTCTATTAGACACTCCTACCTTGTCAGTCCACCTTGTAGATGTAAAGTCAGAGATAATAGCTCATCTGCTGCTGCACAGTATATGTTGGTCATCCTCTAGTCCTTAATCAGTGGTCACAGGATGCTGCCCACAGGACGCTGTTGGCTGGATATTTTAGGTTGGTGGACTATTCTCAGTCCAGCAGTGACATTGAGGTGTTTAAAAACTCCAGCAGCACTGCTGTGTCTGATCCACTCAGACAAGCACACCAGCACAACACACACTAACACACCACCACGTCAGTGTCACTGCAGTGCTGAGAATGATCCACCACCCAAACAGTACCTGCTCTGTGAGGGTCCATGAGGGTCCTGACCACTGAAGAACAGGGTAAAAGGGGGCTTACAAAGTATGCAGAGAAACAGATGGACTACAGTCTGTAACTGTAGAACTACAAAGTGCACCTATATAGTAAGTGGAGCTGATAAAATGGACAATGAGCGTAGAAACAAGGAGGTGGTCTTAATGTTATGCCTGATCGGTGTATTTAAAAATGTGAAAAATTTGAAATGCTTGTCAATATATATTTTTAATACTGATATTAGTAATGAATTGAAGCATTTGTCAAGTTGGTAAAACATTCTGCATACATGTACAAACAAACTGGCCAGAAGTGAGTTTCATCTCACAGATAAACCATCACTTTAAATGGGCGAATAAGGAATAACACTGAAAAAGACGAATAAGAAATAACACTGACTTTATTTTCAGATTTATCTTTACACAACTTTGATGAATAAGGCCCAGTGTGTGGATGAGGGGTAACACTAGCCTAGAGGTCTGTGGTACTTTAAGGAGAAATAACATATAAAAGAAAAGACCAAATGTATTATATTAACACTGATTATTAGCAGTCACCATTTTTACAAGTTTTACAAGTTTACATTCAGTAAAGCATGTTTTATAAAACGATTTTACAAAGGTTTTAATAAAAAATATTAATCAGAATAATAAAAATATTAAAAATAGCTTAAAATTTAAACTCAACCAATATGTTATTCAAAAACTATGTACAATAGTTATTGTCAGAAGAAAACTTTTATTATTTAATTTTATTATTTTATTTTCAGTTTTTGACATAATTTGAAAATGCCTGTTGTCCACATTGTGTGTAAATTTCATGATGAATGAACCAAAAGAAACGGCCCAAAATGACTTGGAAAAAAGTCTGGTTCCATTGACTTACAGTAAAAGTAAAGGTTTTTTCCTTTTCCCTTAAAGTTACCTTTTCGGAGATACAAGTTTTTTTTGTTTTTTTTTTTCAACAACAGCAATATAAAATGCAAAATGCAACAGAAACTGAATAACTATATTGTAAATAAAATTAAACAAGATTTAGTAAAGAGTATCATATATAAAAGCAGGAAACCATAATTTTTATACAAATTCATGTAAATTATGAAAAATCTTGTAAAAATATAGTAAAAATAAAAAAGTAAAAAAAAGCAACGGATTGTATTGTGATATGTTTGCCTTCGTATGGACAGTATGGATGAAATTCTTTCAAATTATTACCGAAGAGGATGTGCACTACTCCAGCCTGACCACTCCATCTCCATCAGCAGTGCTGTAGTGAACTCTGGCAGGATCTGATAGAGATGTTTTCAAGAAAGATGTTAATTCATACACAGAAAAACATTAGCATGATTACAACTATTTGATTGTGTAGTTTGTACCTTTGTTTCTCTTGGTGTGATAAACCACAGCTACTATAATGTGGAGGAAGATCACAGTCACCAAGGCGAAGGGGACGAAGGGCAGAGACTGTGAAGAGACTGAAAAACCATCCTATTATGACTCATATAATCAATATTATGAAACACTATACATTTGAAGTAGTAAGTCAAGAGAATTTTACCTATAACAGTGAGTTTGAGGACTATGTGTTCACTTCCTCCAAGATCACACTTATACCATCCCCCATCCTCCTCAGTCAGGTGTGATATGAGTAGAGAGAGATTTCCTGGAGAGTGACCATTAACCAGCTGAACTCTGTTTCTGTACTGACCACTCTCACTGGATATCTCGTCCCATGTGGTACTGGTTATGTTGAGTTTCTTCCAGGTGAATGTGTCAGGTTTGGTCTGTTGGTCAATGCAGTAGCAGGGCAGCAGTACTGACCCTCCTGTATGAGCTGAGATGCTCAGTGATATTCCACAGTTTTCCAGAGAGCAGACTGTAGAAACATGTCATACAGAAAATCTGTCATGTACGTTTTTAATGTAACACTTTTGAAATTCATGAACTGAAATGTAGGACAGGCAGAACTAACCGATGTGTGATCTCTTATAGAAATGTTTACATGACAAATAAACAGTATTGCATGGGCATGTCCACTTTCTTTTAAGCAATATAGAAATTTAATTCAAAATAATTCTGATCATGATTTGTATACAGTGTAAAGTAGCACAGTAGCAACAGTGTATCAAGACTGTTTTGTTTTTTCTTGCCCAGGTAACTAAATATTTCCTCTTTGTTTGAGCCCTGGATTTCACCTGTGAAGACCGCATTTGTTGTTAAAAAGGATAAACCAGATGACTAAAAAAAAGACTAAAAAACTGTCTATGGGAGAAAAGAAGACCATTTTGAAGCTAAGAAAAGAGCACATATCAATCAGAGCCTTTTTTGAAGCATTGGGCAAAGCCAATATAATAATTTGGAATGTGTATAAAAAGAAAGCAATCACTTTGGTTTACTAACAACCAGAGATTTAACAAGTTGGCTAAAGAAAACAACAGCAGTTGATGACAGAAACACTGTGATAGCTGTGAAGAAAAACCTCAAAACGACAGTCAGTGACATCACCAACAACCTACATGATGTACTCATTGGCCGTCCAAGGAGTTACCGCTGTGCCACCGGGAAGCGCAGGTGAAAATGTGATTATGAAAGGAAGGCCAACTTTATGTTTCAGTTTTCATGCTGAAGCCTTCTTTCGGTTTTCAGTAGTTTTGGGGCAATTTCTCTCTTTTGTTTTTTCCAGGCTGCTTTTCTTTTCTTTTCTTTTAAATACCCACCTGGGCTGAGGACTGTACCGGTCATTCCTCTACAAAGATGTGACAAAGGGCTGCTGTTTGCCACAACCCTAAGTAGAGGAGACCACAGGTGTGCCAGGTTGGGCCTTATCAGGCCAAGGGCTTCTGGGAATTGGAGTTCCCTGAATTTATTACACCCATTACACCCGTACACTCCTCCATCCTCTTCACACAGATTTGATTTGAGCAGAGGGAGAGTGATCATTAACCAGCTGAGCTCTGTTTCTGTTTATCTGATTAGCGGCTAACATAGTGCTGATTTCTGCTACAGCCTTCTTAAGAAGTTACAGTAATACATGTCAGTATTACATGTCTTAGTGTCAAGTGCTGTACCTTCACAGTTAATGCCATTTCTAGCTGTAACACAGACATGTGAAGCTTGTAACAGAAATACAAAGTAAAGGGTATTTTGCCTGTATGGCTGTTAGAATCTTTATGTTTCAATTTTACATTGATTCCGTCTGAAAATGTCAGATTTTGAAGCCTGTCCCTTGGATATTTTTAAAGGAGCCTAGTACACTTAAGCAACAGAAGACAAGGAGGAGCATGTCATCACGATAACACACGACCTCGAGTGTTCTACTGCTTTTATACAACAGTTAAATAAATAAAGTAAGAAATTAATAAACTGGGTCGTGAACGTGGCATTTAATATGTTTTAATGTTTGCAGTTCCTTCCGCCAAATTATAGTTCCTTAATAAGCAGCTTATTGTTATGTCAGAGTAACAAGCTCGACTCACTCGCTGCACAGCCGGCAGTTCGTTCTCCAGCTCCTTACACTAAATTCGGGAACTTTCATTACCACTGAGCAGCTTTTCAGTCAGCAGCTGTGACAGAAGAACAGCGAAACAACCTGGGATTAGCCAGAAATGAACCCAATACCATTCACCAAACATTTAGTCTAATCTTCAGAGCCTGACCCAATCAGACTGAGCCATAAAACTGCCGCAATATCAAGTTTAGCTCAGTTTTGTCACTTTTTGCTAGATCAGTATTAATGTTGTTTTGTATTTTAAATAGTAGCCCAAGAGTGATTTACCTGTAACAGTGAGATTGAAGACTATCTGTTCGCTTCCTCCAAGATCACACTTATACCATCCATCATCCTCTTCAATCAGGTGTGATATGAGTAGAGAGAGATTTCCTGGAGAGTGACCATTAACCAGCTGAACTCTGTTTCTGTACTGACCACTCTCAGTGGATATCACTTCCCATGTGGTACTGGTTATGTTGAGTTTATTCCAGGTGAATCTCTCAGGTTTGGTGTGTTGGTCAGTGCAGTAGCAGGGCAGCAGTACTGACCCTCCTGTATGAGCTGAGATACTCAGTGGTACTCCACTGTTTTCCAGAGAGCAGACTGTAGAAACACATCGCACAAAAAATTTGTCATGCAATTTTTAATGTAACATTTTTGAAATTCACGAACTGAAAATGTAGGACAGGCAGAACTAACCGATGTGTGATCTCTTATAGAAATGTGTACATGACAAATAAATAGTATTGCATAGGCATGTCCACTTTCTTTTGAGCAATACAGAAATTTAATTAAAAATAATCTGAATGATCATGATTTTCATACAATGTAAAGGCCAGCTGCATCTTGTAGAAAAAAATTGAAGCTTTTTGCGGGGAAGGGGCACCTTTTTTTTTGGGGTAGGGGGGCAGCAACAGTGTATCAAGTTTTTTCTTGCCTGGGTCACTCTGAATATCTCTTATTTGTTTGAGCCCTGGATTTCACCTGTGAAGACTGCCTTTGTTGTTAAAAAGGGTAAAACAACATGAAGACCAAAAAACCTGTCTATGGGAGAAAAGAAGACCATCTTGAAGCTAAGAAAAGAGCACATATCAATCAGAACTTTTGTTCAAGCACTGGGCAAAGCCAATACAATAATTTGGAATGTGTATAAAAAGGAAGCAATCACTCTGGTGTACTAACAACCAGAGATTTAACAAGCTGGCTAAAGAAAACAACAGTAGTTGATGTCAGAAACATTGTGATAGCTGTGAAAAAAAACCTCAAAACAACAGTGAGTGACATCACCAACAACCTACACAGGGTAGGGGTTAATATGCTTATATCCTTCAACAATACATGTTGTCTCTGTATCCCCTCTTCATAGCATTACACCCGTACACTCCTCCATCCTCTTCACATAAGTTTGATTTGAGCAGAGGGAGAGTGATCATTAACCAGCTGAGCTCTGTTTCTGTTTATCTGATTAGCAGAAGTTATAAGTTATAAGAAGTTGCAGTGTTATGTTACTATTAAGTGTTTCCATGCTGTACCTTCACATTTGATGCCAGTTCTAGCTGTAACTGGAACATGTAAAGCTTGTAACAGACATACAAAGTATGAAGTATGTTGCCTGTATGGTTGTTAGAATCTTGATGATTTTCAGTTTTACATTGATTCCTTCTAAAAATGTCTGAATTTAAAGCCCATCTCTGGGTATTTCTAAAGGAGACTACAATCCTGTTAGAAATCTGCAGATCTGTACAGCGTTCTCTTGTTAAAGTAAAAGATCCTTCAGTTTAGTGTTAATAAAGTATAAACTGGTAAAAGAGAGCCTGTTGTTGGGGGGGTGGAGCTAGAGGAATATATTGAGTAGTGTCCACAAAACTTTGAGAAGAACAAAAGGACCCAATGCATTTTGATTGTGTACAAGTAACTGCATGATTTTTAGTATTTAGACCCTTAAGTAATTTATATATATATATATATATACTTCATTACATCTAATGAAAACTGACACTGGAGTTTATCTTCAAAGTTTTCACCAGCAGCTTTGCGACAGCCACAAAACCACATCCAGTGTCATGGTCTAGTCTGTAACAACACTTGCTCTTCCTGTTTTGTAGTTCATCCTATCACAGTGCACACAAACTGTTAAAGTCTGTAAGAGTGTAAAAGTATATGGACACCAAATATTGAGCTCAGCTGTTTCTACTACACAGGTTGCTAATAGGTATATAAAATCAAGTATATGTCCATGCACCATCTGTAGACAAGTACTGGCAATAGAATGGGTCATACTGAAGAGCTCATTGACATTAAAGGTGGCATTACCATAAAATGTCATCTTTTGCCAATTAGCCAGTTTGTGAAATTTCAGTTAGTCAAACTTAGTATGTGAGAATTCTACCCTGCTACATCTGCCCAGGTTAACTGCAAATGCTATTATTGTGAAATGGAAGCATCTAGGATCAACAACAGCTTAGTCATGAAATTGTAGACCAGGCAAGCTCACAGAGCAGGGAACTCACAAAACATAGCGCCAACAGTAAAGTTTGGTAGAGGAGGGATAATTATCTGGGGATGTTTTTCAGGGTTGTGGCTCAGCCCCTTAGTTCCAGTGAAGGGTAATGTTACTGTTACAGTATACAATGACATTTTAAGCAATTAAGTGCTTCCATCTTTGTGGTGATGGTTTGGGGAATGCCCTTTCATGCCCTCCATGAGTGTGTCCCTGTGCACAACAAGAAGATAATAAAGACATATTTCAGTAAGTTTGGTGTGAAGGTACTCTTTCCAGAAGGTTGGAGGCTATTATAACTACAAAGGGGGGCAACTCCATATTGTAATGTCTTGATGAACGAGAACCAAAAGAAGAAAATGCTCTTTTATTTAGAACAAGCAGAAATAGCCACTGAACTTAGCCAACCCAATGGGGGGAGGTGTTCACAAACCATATGCTTGGTGACCACTCTCCAAAACAGAACACCCACCGCCCATGAAAACACAATGCAGAATAGATACATAGACTGTACTTAAAGCAACTGAACCAAAAAAAATGACTGTTTCATGTTGGGGAGTTGGGCTCGCAGCAAAGCTCTGCAAACCACTGCCCTAAAACCCCTTTCTGACAACCAAAACTAAAATGTTTCATTCACAATATTCACACATTGACACACATATGTTATATGGACAAAAGTATTGGGACCGCTTTTAATAATTTAGTTCAGGTGTTTCAGCCACACCGATTGCTAACAGGTGGATAAAATTAAGCACATAGCTTAATTTTGTCTCTTAATTTAGTCTTAATAGACAAACACTGGCAGTAGAATGGGTTGTACTGATGAGTTCAGGGACTTCAGGGGTTGGCCTAGACCCCTTAGTTCCAGGAGAGTGAAAACTTAATGCTTCAGCAAACCAAGATACTTTGGACAATTCTATGCTTCCAGTTTTGTGGGAACGGCATGACTGAGCCCCAGTGCACAAAGCAAGGTCCCTAAAGGCATGGTTGGGTTAGTTTGGTGTGGAAGATCTTGACTGGCCCTCACAGAGCCCTGACTTCAACCCCATCAAACATCATTGGGATGAACTAGAACGGAGACTGGGAGCCAGGCCCTCTCGTCCAACATCAGTGTCTGACCTCTCCTAGATGAATGGGACCAACTCCATATTATTGGCTATGGGTCTAGAACGGGATGTTATAAAAGCTCCAATGTGTAGTTGTCCCCAAAGTTTTGCCCATATAGCGTACTTTTGGCTTTATGGTGTATAGAACAAGCCTTGTTAACTGTTCCCTTGTTTTTATCTTTAGTTCTTTTTTTACTAAAATTGTGTACTTGTGTTGGACAGGGGACCAGATCATCTGTTCTGACCATTACACGAAATGTCAAAAAGCAACCTTTTCACAGCATTTTGATTTCAACTTAAATTCACCTTTACACTTCATGACTAAGAAGAGAACTGGCATTTATACTCAACTACAGAAACGTGAAGCAAATTAAAACAGAATTAAACTCTCAGCAGTAAAACAAACTCCTAATCATGATCCTCACCAACTACTGAAAACACATCTTCACCTCCAGAACTCTCTCAGTAGTTCTTCACAGAGATGTAAAACACTCCTTTGTCATGTGACTACAGAGTTTGGTCTAAATGAACAATAATATTTTAATAGTTTTTCATTAGGAATAGAGATATAAATATTGTGTTACCTTTAACGTAGAGGCTGACATATAAGTATCCACTCTTGTCTGCATTACACTGGTAATCTCCTCTATCTTCTTCAGTCAGGTGTGATATGAGTAGAGAGAGATTTCCTGGAGAGTGACCATTAACCAGCTGAACTCTGTTTCTGAACTGACCACTCTCACTGGATATCTCTTCCCACGTGCTGCTTTTGGTGTAATATTTCATCCACTTTAATCCCTCAGGTTTAGTGTGTAGGTCAGTGCAGGAGCAGGGCAGCAGTACTGACTCTCCTTTATGTGCTTCGCTAATCAATGTTTTCTGACTGTCTTTCAGAGTGCAGCCTGTAATAGAATAAAGTTAATTACATTTTCTTTTCTTTTTTTTCATTTACATGAAGTCATAAAGTCAGTTGACAGCTTAGGGTAAACCAGAGGACCAAGCCTTCATAAAAAGTAAACAGCATGGTTACGTAGTGCTATGTTTGAATATGTTATATTACAAGATAAATGGAGCTCATACTATTGGCTCATTTTGACTGACATTTTCATATCATGATAAAAAAAAGTCACTCACCTTCAGAGACATGAAGCCCAATGAAGAGAAGATAAAAAGTCAGCAACATCCTCACTAGTAAAACAACACTGAGTTCACAGCACACTGACAGCTCCACACCCAGCACTACACTAGCCCTGTATACCACACTGAGTACACAGCTCTCTCAGCAGCTCTTCACTCTAAACCACATGAAAGTCATGCACAGTCTCAAGGTGTCCTGTGAGTTGTGAAATAATGTGCTGGTTCCTCTTTTCCAGAGCATTATTTGGTAATACACACACACGTTGTGGGGGTGGGGTGTCGCGGTTTAAGTGTTTGCTTTGGAGGAGAGAGTGAACATGAGGAACAGAAGAATGACCTCGCATTGATTCATTTTCATGCATTCTGTGGAATTCTGCTTGTTATTTTCACTGAGTTTGTGCTTTTTCTCTATGATTACCAACATTTAAGCTCAACAACAAAAAACCGAGAAATGTCCCAAGTAACATCTGGGATAATTTTGTTGTAAATCTTTTTCTGTGGTAATGAAGAGAGTCAGAAGACTGGACTGCAATGATAAATTCTTTATTTAAAGAATTAGATCCTTTACCCACTGTCCATTAGTCTGCAGATGCCCAATTCTTTATTCAAAGCACACTCAGCCCATCTGCAGTTTCCTCTTTTCTGATGCATTATTTGGTAACACACACACTTACGCTGACCAAGAGAAAGTGTGAAGGGGTGAGGTCTAGTGGTTTAAGTGTCTGCTTTAGATAAGAGAGTGAACATGAGGAACAGAAGAAATAGCTCACTTTGTTTTTCTTTTTCATGTTTTCTGTGGGATTCTCCATGTAGTTTTCATAGAGTTTGTGCTTTTTCTCTATGGTTGCCAACATTTAAGTTTAACAACAAAAAACTGATCTGAGATCATTCTGCTGTAAATCTTTTTCTGTGCCAATGATATCTGTTATGATGCAACAACCCAGTTTGTTTTGAACTCTAAAATATGCAAATTTAAAATGTGTGCAGTGGTAGCTGGCACACCTCTTTCTGTGACCCTTGGTGACATGGGTCTACATATACCATTGTACTATCAATAGTTCATTCATGCAAAACTGCAAATTTACATGACATTCTATATCGGACCTTAAGGAGTCCTGTACCAAGTCAAGTGACGTCTTTATTGTCATTTCTTAATATAATTGTTTACACTGGAGCACTATTTTGTTCTTCAGGCCACATGGTGCAACACACACCAGCAGTACATTGCATAGGACTACACAGTCAAGACAGATGGCAGTGTGAAGTGAGTGCAGTATATATAATAAATATGCCAGGCAATAAATACCAGACAGGATAATACAACTGGACATCATATATGCAACCCTGGGGTGATGTAAGGAGTCAGGCTAGGACACTGGTTGCCAGTAGAGGGGCTGAGCATTGTGAAAGGAAAAAGGGGCTGGGTAAAAGGTTGAACAGGGATCCAAAAGTAAAGAACGATATCAAGCGAGGTTAGTGAGCTGGACAGGGGAAAGCTCAGCACTCAACCTGGATTCTACATCAGAGTTTATAAGAACGAGCTGTGCACTATTTACATTCTAAGTTTTTCCCCTCGAGTTTCAAGATGGTTTTGTTTCATTTTTTCCCTTTTAAAGAGGTCCCTTTGTTCTCTTTGCTTGCCGTTCCCTACAGTTCTTTTCTCACTGCTTCTTCTGGCGCAGTCGTAGAGCTCCACTCTCTCACGCAGTAGGTCACTGGTTTATATCCGGCGTCCGCTCTCGCCACACAGTGACACCAAACCATGTTTATTTCACTTCAACACCTCATGCCAGTGACCCTTTCACACACTACAAAGACAGTAATAAACAAACTAGTGACTCAACACCTAAAAGCTCAGGCCCAGCAAGCTCAGCTTTCCAATAAGTTGCTGTGGTATTATTGTGTTGAATGCTGTACTGAAAGCTATGAACAACATTCTCACATATTCAGCTTTTATGCCCAGGTGGGTCAATGAGAGGTGATGGCAGAGGATATGGCACCCTCTATAGACCAGTTAGGGCAATACACAAACTGAAATGGATCCAGTGTGGTAGGAGGACTGCTCTTTATATGCATCATTACCAACTGCTCAAGGCACTTCATGAGCGCTATGGGTCAGTAGTCATTAAAGCAGGACATAGTAGAATTTTTGGTAACACTTTCTATGAATGTCACCTTTGTAAGCATCTATAAACACATTTATAACATGTTATAATGTATTCATAAGGCATTATAAACAAGGTTATAAATATTTATAAAAAAGAATTACACTGAATTACACTTTATAGCCATGTTTATGATACATTATAAATTGTTGATATAATGCATTATAAATAGTGTTAATAACACAGACTATCAGTGC
Source organism: Colossoma macropomum (assembly GCF_904425465.1). Lineage (NCBI taxonomy): Eukaryota > Metazoa > Chordata > Actinopteri > Characiformes > Serrasalmidae > Colossoma > Colossoma macropomum. The sequence goes on from NW_023495781.1 coordinate 83,430, forward strand.
CAAAGAAGTCAGTCCCAGCTTGGAGATCGTAAAGTAAAGACAAATACCAAGCTAACGGTGGTGTACATTACCTTTCCCACATTAGGTAAAACACTGATGGCAGCACTAGTTTAAACTCTGACATTTGAAGCCTGTAATGTGCTTTATTGTGAATGTTTTAGTGTTTCAGTATATCCTTCAGTAAATACTTAAACTCTTAACACTGGAGGAGGCTTTAGTACAGTACGCTTCACTTTACTTAGAGCGGACAAATACAACTTATGAGCTCTTATAATTTGTTATGATCAGTACTTTAACATAATAATGTATTATGTTAACAATTCATAATGCATAATAAACATGGCTATAACGTGTAATGCATTTTTATAAATATTTATAGCTATGTTTATAGTGTCTTATGAATGCATTATAACATGTTATGAATGTGTTTATAGATGCTTGCAAAGGTGACATTCATAGAAAGTGTTACCGAATTTTTTTGCACAGGATGATGGTGGTTCTGTTGAAGCACTTTGGGACAACTGCAGGACTCAGAGAGATGTTGGAGATGTCCGCAGGCTGGTCAGCACATCCCCGAGCACCCAGCTAGGTATGTTGTCAGAGCCAGTAGCCGTCTGAGGGTTAACTGTGGAAAGAGTCAAGTCAAGTCAAGTCAAACTTATTTGTATAGCGCTTTTTTACAACTGATGTTGTCACAAAGCAGCTTCACAGAAATCCATAGAGTAAGAGAAAGAGTAGTCCTAACGTCTACTATGGACAGGCTCAATATTTGATTGGTGGGAGGAGGAGTGGTGTCCTTTGCTGGCTGGTTGTTCTGTGCTTCAAGCCACATGCACACATCTTTCAGTGCATCAGGGAGCAAAGCATCACCATCACAGGCATATGATGTCACTTTGTAGTCAGTGCTGGCCTGAATGTCCCTGCCACAAATGCTGTGTGTGTCTGGTGTCTAGAAAGTGTCCATGGATTCCCTGTGCATAGTTGTGCTTTGCCTCTCTGATAGCCCAGGACAGACTGAGAGCTGAAAGCTGCCTTGTCATCTAACTTAAAGCCAGGTTTTAAGTAGTGCATGCACCTCTACAGTCATGCATAGTTTCTGGTTAGCATGTGTTCAGGCCTGACTTAGCTTTTAACATTAGCCTGAAGTAATACTTTAAGCAAAGACAACTGAATTAACTTAATACAATTGAGTAAGCATAAAAAAACTGATCATATTCAACTAACTATCTCTCATGAATCTACTTAAAATGCTCCATGCAAAACGTTGCCTTGATTTTTTAAGAAAATCCAACACATTTTTTTTTCAGTGTACTTTCCTGGAACTGTCTTTCAAAGTTAACTTTGCGACACTCATAAAACCACACAAAGTGACACGGCGTCTACTGAGACACGAGAACCCTTACTGATTCCTCTATTGTGGTGCATGTTTTCACAGTACACACAGCCACACTGACTAAGTTGTTTCATACACACATCTAAGTTACTCCATCTACAGTGGGAGGGGGTGGGGTTTAGGAAAAGAGTTTAAGTTGTTTTTTCTCCATTCGATTTAACTCTAAAGGATCTGCCCTCTTCTTACATAAGTGTAGGCCAGTAGTTCCCAATTCAGTCCATGAGGCCCCAAATGATCCATAATTTTGCTCCAACCCATTTTGCAACACATAGGGACAGAGCATGTGGGCAGTCTGAGAACCACTAGTGTAACTGCTTGTAGGGTGAATTGTAGGGGTGTGTTTGTAAAGAGAGAGAGAGAGAGAGAGAGAGCGGCTGAACATGGGAGTCTCAACAAAAGCGTAAGTGTGTGATGACAACAACAAATGCGGTGGTGGTGAGCATGTTGAAAGGAGAACCAAGGACCAGGACACATACCACCAGCGAGTTGCTGCAATGTCTGGGTGGCGGATAAGATCGAATAGTTACTGCCAGTCCTTTTCCTTGTCTCCTAAACAAGTGTATGCACCAAGGACAGATTGTAACCACTCCCTGTGTAATCCAGACTGCTCCCCGGGAATCTCAATGCCTATTATTTAGAATGGGATATCAAAGCTACTGTAGGTGTAATTGGGAGGTGTCCCAATAGTTTTGTCAAATAGTCAATAGTTGTCAAAGTTGTTAATATATACAATTTGTAGAACATAGGTTTGGTTCCATCCATCTTACACTATATTGCCAAAAGTATTCGCTCGTCTGCCTTCACACGAATATGAAATTGAGTGAGATCCCATTCTTAATCCATTGGGTTTAATGTGATGTCGGCCCACCCTTTGCAGCTATAACAGCTTCAACTCTTTTAGGAAGCTTTCCACCAGGGTTAGGAGTGTTTATGGGACTTTGTGAGGTCAGACACTGATGTTGGACGAGAAGGCCTGGCTCATAGTGTCCGCTCTAATTCATCCCAAAGGCGTTCTTTCAGGTTGAAGTCAGGACTCTGTTCAGGCCAGTCAAGTTCTTCCACACCAAACTTGCTCATCCATGTCTTTATGGACCTTGCTTTGTGCACTGGTGCAGTCAGACAAGTACTGTTCTCCTGGCAACCGCTAAACCCAGACTCATCCATCGGATTGCCAGAGGGAGAAGCGTGATTCGTCACTCCAGAGAACACGTTTCCACTGCTCTAGAGTCCAGTGGCAGCGCTTTACACCACTGCATTTGACGCTTTGCATTGCGCTTGGTGATGTGTAGGAGGTTGGTGACTTCGCTGACCCCACTCTGTCATTTTATGTGGCCAACCACTTCGTGGCTGAGTTGATGTCATTCCCAGTCACTTCCACTTTGTTATAACACCACTGAAAGTCGACTGTGGAATATTTAGTAGTGAGGAAATTTTACGACTGGACTTGTTGCACAGGTGGCATCCTATCACGGTACCACGCTGGAATTCACTGAGCTCCTAATAGTGACCTAATGTTTGTAGAAGCAGTCTGCATGCCTAGGTGCTTGGTTTTATACACCTGTGGCCATGGAAGTGATTGGAACACCTGAATACAATGATCTGGATGGGTGGGTGAATACTTTTGGCAATTTAGTGTATGTATTTGTTAAATGATTACATCATTTGACTAAATAAACTAGGTATTGCATGGTAAATGTCAATGGTGGTCTTTAAGGAGAACTTTGGAAATGGCTAAAATAATACATTCACACACAACAAATCACAATAGATTTTTACTGTTTTTTTTATTCTTTATATATATATATATAAACTCTAACTGCCTGGATGTATAACTGTACAAATTAATTACCTCAGACATTTGCACAGTTATTAGTAAAAGTAACACTACTACTACTACTACTACTACTACTAATAATAATAATAATAATAATATTTTTTCTAATTATTTCCTAGGTAAACTGTGCATATTAGTCATAAAATATAAAGCTGTAAATCTGTAAAACAACTAAACTCTAAACATACATAATGAGACTACAAAATAAATGAAACTAAAGCAATTAATTCTGTCACTTTCAATATTTTATTAAAAATTACAATAAAAAAAGAAGCAGTAACAGAGTTACAGATGATTTTCATGGCACATTTTGGTCTGTATATGAACAGCATCTGTGGAGAAATTCATAAACATTTTCACTCAAGAACATTTGGATATTTGGAACAATCATTTCTGATCTCGAAATGTTTCAGCTACCAAAATGTTGAATTAACAGCAGTGTTGCAGGTCTGCACTACTCCAGACTGACCACTCCACCTCCATCAGCAGTGCTGTAGTGACCTCTGGCAGGATCTGATAGAGACATTTTCAAGAAAAACATGTTATTTCACACCAAGAAGAAAACTAGCATGTCTACAAAAGCTGATTGTGTGGTTTCTACCTTTGTTTCTCTTGGTGTGATAAACCACAGCTACTATAATGTGGAGAAAGATCACAGTCACCAAGGCAAAGGGGACGAAGGGCAGAGACTGTGGAGGGACTAAAACAAGAAGTGGAAACGTATTCATGTGTTTATTTATAAATACAGTTCATGATTTCTCTCCAGAATAAAGAAGGTGAAATCTCTCTGAACTTACAGCTCATAGCAATATCAACAATAACACAGCTGTTTAAAATGAGAATGTTGGTGTTATTCCTATTGGTGTTCAACATTAAAGACTTGAAAGGACATTATATATGGGACCACTACATGTGCATTTTTTGGAGCAAACCTATTGCTTGACCAGCATTTGGCTATTAAGTGCAGGTGGTGAAGATCATTGCATATTCTTCAATAAACTGATAATTAAAAAGAAGAATAGTATTTTTAATGCAGGTCCAAATAGTGTTTTACCTTTGACAATGAGTCTGATGTCTGTGTATCCACTCTCATTAACATCACACCTGTGCACTCCCTCATCCTCTTCAGTCAGGTGTGATATGAGTAGAGAGAGATTTCCTGGAGAGTGACCATTAACCAGCTGAACTCTGTTTCTGTACTGATCACTCTCACTGGATATCTCTTCCCATTTGTGTCTGGTTGAGTTGTATTTCTTCCAGGTGAATCTCTTAGGTTTGTTATGTAGGTCAGTGCAGTAGCAGCACTTTCCCCATGGTCATGTATTTCCAAAGAAAATGTTCAGGTGCAGTGCTGTCAGTGCAGTAGCAGGGCAGCAGAACTGACCCTCCTGTATATGCTGTGATGTCCAGTGTTCTTCCGCTGTTTTTAAGAGTGCAGCCTGCAGAAACACACATCACATTTATTTTATGCAGACTTGACAGGTTACGTCATAATTTTTTATTAAAATAATCAAGACAAAGAGTTCAATTTAATTGATTCAAGTAGAGGAAAGATCAGAACTGGGCTCCAAATAATATTTTACTTATAAACTTTAACGATGTATCTTATATTTTGAGCTGAATTGCTTGGAGAATGCCAACCTCCAAATGGACTGAGCTGAAATTCTCATGTAAAGGAACCAAACAAGTGTCCTGTCTTCTCTGATGAAGAATAAATTTTACAACATCACCATTGAGTGTTTCTAGAAATGATCTCAGACACCATTTCCTAACAGATAGTGTGCAGTGTATGCAAAAGGTTGGGCACCCCTGGTCAAAAAACATTTTGTTGACTTTCTGAGTGAACACATCCTCTACAGAGAACACACTTCTTCACATTTTAATATACAATTACTGTTTATTCGCTGCATTCGACATATTGGTGAAACAGTTAAACCTAAAATGTGGCCTGTGCAAAAGTTAAGCCACATTTTATAATTTCCCAAAATGTTAAATGGCTATAGTTAGTTGCAGTCTCTTCTCATATTACAACTAAATGTTGAAGGCACAGTCCAAAGTAGTACAGTTTTGCAACCATTATCAAAAAGTTGTGCAATGAAATGAAATATAAGTTTTTGTTTGAATGCTTTTCTATGACAACCCACGACATTGCATGCCAGGCCCAAAGTGAGTTGGCATGGAACAGTGTAACTACATACATACACATCCATACATCATCTAAACCACTTATCCTTCTGGGTCACGGTGGGGTGCAGTGTAACTAGATGAAGTTAAACATTCAGTTAATCTCTTTGCTTGATATTGTTTGATGCTGCTATATTAAACACTTAATTTTGTCAAGAGTTTAAAGAAAACAAAAACTAAAAGCAAAATTGTATCAAACAAAGAATATCTTGCAAATACAAATAATAAGAAATAAGCCAAACTTCAAACTTCAAAAGGTTTCTGGTCTTTTACTACATATATTTGCTAGCATGTTGCCAGTCTTTGTGTTTTGTTTTGTTTTGTTTTGTTTCCAGTCCCACTTTCAGTCCCATATTGTATCTCTATTAATCAAGCAGTTAAACATTAGTAAAGCATGCAACAACACTATTCACTGCTGATGTATTCGCAGTAACAGATGGATTACAGTGGTACAGTTAATGTAAATACATGTGTATTCAGTTTTTGCTCATTTAATTACACATTACACAAGTGTATCTTCAGCCCTGTGACTGGAAGGTCGCCGGTTCAATACGCTGAGCCGACAGTACGTGACTGAAGTGCCCTTGAGCAAGGCACCTAACCCCCAACTGCTCCCCAGGCAAGTGTGCTCACTGCCACCTAGTGTGTGTGTGCATTCAGAGGAACCAAGACTCAGAAGGGGAACCCATCCTCCTCTGGTTGACACCGGATAGTAAAACATTGTTAGTATAAAGTATTATAGTACAAAAACAGGGAAAACAGGTGGAGCAATGATTAATTTGATTAGTTTTGTTTATGCAGCAGCAGCAGCATCAGTGGGGTCAGGTTGTGAGGATGAGGTTGCACGCCATTGTACAGCTATTGGTCAACAGTGCAAATTTGAGTGTCAAAGGAGATGCAGGATATATTATTTTAGATTGTGATAAAAAAGGCAACTCTGATACTTTTTGCCTTACACTTAAATGAAACATGCATTTTCTGTCATCAGTAACAAAATAATCAGAAAAAATCTCACACTCACCTTCAGAGACATGAAGCCCAATGAAGAGAAGATAAAAAGTCAGCAACATTCTCACTAGTAAAACAACACTGAGTTCACAGCACACTGACAGCTCCACACCCAGCACTACACTTCAATGTTTTCATCAGCAGCTTTGTGAGAATGGCCAAACCACACACAGTGACATGGTTTTCTTCTCCCTATTGGGGTCACTTGTTGCTGTTTCCTGTTTTGTGGTGTATCTAGACTAAAAAATACATTATAAAAGTCTGTCTCTACCAAGCCTCAGCTATCAAAAATGGACAAGGTACTCAGTTAATCAGGTTTAATACAGCCTAATATGCCTGCTGATTTATTTAATTATATGCTAGTTAACAGTGATTTTTCTCCTGCTCATTGTAGTTTGAGTAGGTAACAAAATACATCTTATCTTCTCATCTAATCGCTAATATAGCCAACCACAGAGCCAGTAGTCTAAACTGAGCAGCTACTGGAACTAGACTAAAGCTAAGTACATGTGCTGCGTACCTGTACATCTCACTTAGGGTAACATTAGCATCTCATACAGAGGTAAACACAGAGGGCAGTTAAAGAATAACTCCATTTTTCCATTCATTTATTTACATAATTACATGGTTAAGATGTAAAGAATGTCATTCAGAGTGGTTAGTGCAGAACTGTTCACAGTGGTGGTGACAGGAACCAGACGTCCACCTCTAAAAGCTCCCTCACAGAAAGTTATTACATCAAATGGTTATGAATACACAGCCTGATCCCTGAGACATTGCTGTCTGATAGTTTGGTGTTAAAGTTTCATTCTAAAATGTCTTGTTAATTCGTTTATTTTAATCCATTCACAGCAGAGGGTTACATGCAGGGCAATGTGAGACTAAATGGTCCCCAAAGGAATTTTCAGGTTTTCCACCATTTTTCCATCATCAACAATGCATCAAAAATTCAGAAGACGCATGTCGGTTTGGATAGTGAATAAAAACAGAATCTCAGAATACCCTTCTGAAACTATGGACTTCTGTGTCCTTGTGCTAATTGCACATGACAGGCACTGATAATGAACCGAAGGCTTAAGGCAATGATGGATAGCAACAGTAGCTAAGCCATGATTGCTGGGCTAAGAAAATAAGGCGGAGTTTGATGGAGAGCATAGTGATTTTCATTGGCCATAATACAGTGACAGCACTCAGAGAAAACAAATCCAGTTTCATTATCTGAGAACATTTAGCTTAATAAATGTTCTGTCCTTATTTGATTTGGTATGTCATCCATGGCTCTGCCCCTTAGTAGGTTACTTCATGATCAGTACTGTGCAGCTTCCACATCAAAATCTGAAGTAAGCATAAAAGAAAACCCTTCTGAAACTACTGAGGTCCAGACCTTGGTGTCCGCATAGCTAGTTACAGCCATGACTGGAGCTAGAATATATGAGCATGTTGGAAAATACATTTTTAATTGGTATGAACATCCCTTGTCCCTGATCAAACTCCAGCAGCCCTTCAGCTTGACACTAATCTGTTCCTTTTTTTTAACATGAACTGAAATGAGGACAGTCACAGACCACAAACCACACTTTTTGAAAACTTGAAACAGCCTGTTTCTATATGTTGCAATTACCCAGAAGTGCTGTGCTGATATGTTGCAAGAGAATGAAAAGTGTGTAGCAGCTCAGCTCACCTAATTTCAGAATATATCATTCTTAATATTTTTGAATGAGTGTATGAGTGTAAGTGATTTTGTGACTTAATATTTGTTCTTTGTAACAATATTATTCTTTATATTTGTTTTTTTTCTAGCTGTTAAATGCAGAACCATGTAACTGTAATAGCTGTCTTCAAATCATTTTTACAAATCATTTTTACAATAGAGAGAATGAATTACTCAAGCAACAGAAATGACTCACCAGATGAGGAGGACAATATGCTAAAACAATATGCTAAAAAAGTTTGCGAGGTAGCTACTTGGCAATCTAATTATTTTACACCTAGCCTTTCTCTGGCTGCAAGAATAAAAACATGATCATTTTGTGTTGAATAAAGCTAAAAAGTAATTGTTTTCTTTATGTTCTACTTTTCTGGAAGGGTAAGAGTTACACTGAGGCTAGCATTCTTATAACCACCCTGCCATTTTTCAAACTCATCCAGTTCTTGGCAGTTGGTCAGAACTTTCTGTACTGACCCTTTTATTTCTTTCAGGTGACCATCAATCATGTCTTGAATTTTCATGAAACCTCTTTCCATCTCTGCATGAAACCATGTAAGTGACAAGTCTGGGGATGCTACCAATACTGGCATACTTTCTTCAGGTCATATTTCTCTTTTACTGCGTGCTCTTTTCTTTGGTGGCATCATTAAATAAGTTTCAGTAAAGCCAGTAGAACTTAGGAGGATGAAAAGTCTACTTGCTTAGTGGTTTAGAATAACCATACAAGATTTTAGCGTGGGATCCAGGCTTTCTGCATCACTCTCTCATAGTCATAACCTGAACTACTTTAGACCTTAGACTTTACTATTTTATTACTTTCATTTTACAGGAACAGCTTAATATTGTGAAACTGAAAGTGTTGAAGAAGATTACGTGGACAGTACTGAAATCAGTGAATTTTCAGTTGAAGCATTATTTATTAATTTATTTTTGATCATATATATAAAAGATAACAGGTAACAATTTTTTCGAGAGATGGCTGCGTTATTAGTTGACTCTGATGGTGGCATATTCAGTCTTATCTCCAGAGTCAGTCACTGTGGGTGTGGTGGTTGTGTTACTGTGGACTACAATAGAGTACGTCACCTGATCCTGCAAAGAAAACACAAACGTTAAAGTTATAGTTTTGATCCATGCATGACATGTGGTGCCTGTCTGAACACTGAATTATAATCTTCCTAAAAACAGAAATGCCATTTGTTTTGGTTCAAAAAGATATGTAAATGGGTTATGAAAGTGAAATTATAAGTAACAGAGAAAGTCTGACTTTTTTGTCCATGTCAGTTGTACAAGCATAGAGCCAGACCATCCCAGACAGAAAGCTATGACTGAAGGTACCCTGTCCCTGTCCAGTGTGCGTTGCAGTGCATTCTGTATAAATACTATAACAGTTTTAACATAATTGCTAATACGGATTTAAACTTAACTAAACTTAATGACTCAAGATCTGACCTAGAATTGTACTTCAGACTTACCTAGAGTCGTGCCTCACAAACTTAAGTCTGAGACGATGCAGAACCACACCTCAGAGACTTGCCTACGATTTATACCTCAGGGACTCAAGACTTGGAGTCACACCTCAAAGAATCAAGACTTGGCTCTAACTTGCACCTTACAGACCCAAGACCTTCACTTCAGAAACTCAAGACTTAAATCAGGAAAGATCTACATTTGCCTGCCTCCATAACATAACTAAATTGAAAAAAATTAAAAAAGTAAATGTAGGGCTCCTGTGTTAGCCCTATCATCAGGAGATTGCAAGTGATGCTACAGCCATCCAAGGCCCTCATCTCCCCCCATCATTCAGCACAATGCTAGTCAGAGCAAGTGTCTGTTAGCTGACATAACAGATCTGGTGGTGGGCACTTTCCTCAGAGCGCGTTTGGCTGTCCAATGACATCATGAGTGGCTGTTCAAAAACATGCAGTGGCACTTCACAGGTCTCGGGGGAAGCCTGTGTCTTCGCCCTCCTAGCGCTGGTGGTATTGTGTGACTGGGGGGGTCCTAAATAGCGGGGGAAATTGGAGCTTTGTGACACTTAGAAAACCACAAAGTGAGGGAGTGTCTTCTGAGTCATGAGAACACTTGCTGTTTCCTGTTTTGTGGTGCAGCATTTCACAGTACACACACCCACACTGACCATGTGACAGCGTTTGCAATGAACCTGGGCCGGGGGGGTTGGGGGTTGTTTGGAGGAGAGAGGCCCTGATGTTGCCCTGGAAACTTTTGACCATGCATAGCAGAAAATGCAACTAACTTCTAAGACTGAACTTTGGACCTAACACCTCGAGCCAAGTTCTTGGGCATGTGCACAATACCAGCCAAGACAAACACCGCAGGGCAATCGTTCCTCAACGGTGAGTAAGTAGTAAGTAAGTAAGTGAAGTTTATTTATATAGCGCTTTTTACAACAGGTGTTGTCACAAAGCCGCTTTACAAGGAAAGCAGCTTTACAAGGAAGTGCCCACAGTCCTCCCCTAAGATTCTCTGGTGAAGGGTAGAGCCATAGACAGCGTGCTGTGTCAAGTCCCATGCACCTGGGGGTGGCGGCAGCAACTGTGGAACTCGACCCAGCCCTTCCACTCTCACTGCCCCTCCACTGCACCAGCGACGCTGTCCTGAATGCCACTCATGCACACTGGTGCCCTGCCTCCACCGCTGGTGACTGACCTGAGCTGGATGATGGCCACTTTCCAGCTGTGTGATGTGCCCCGCTCAGTGCATGAGCACGCTTGTCACAGCCCATGAAGATGAATGTGATGAGCCATCTGTTATCCACAACACACTTAGCCTTGCCATCAGGCCTTTTTGCACTGACTCTGGCCTCCAGCCCTGCCGACAAGCCTCACTAGGCGATTTTTTCCCATGCTGTTTCCATCTTCACAGTCTTTTGGCAGGCTTTTTCCTCTCACCATTCGTCTAGAAGGTTCTTGAAGCGCTGTTTCTCCCCTGATCACTGAGGGTGCTCTCTCACTTCTGACATCAGTGTGATGTCAGCAGAAAGTAAGACACAGGGGTCGACATGCTTCTGCTATAAGAATTGCTCTTTGTTGAACACACTGGCACACAATACACACATATACACAACACAAACTAAAAAACAATAATATTTAAACAACATGCCTCCCAAGCTCATCAGCCAGGCAGTAGCAGGCTGCTAAAATAGGAAGAACTACATCAGATCTTAAAATGTAGAGCAAAATAAAATCAAGTAAATATTTAGCTGTTTTAGTCGTTGATATAAAAAGGGTGTAACAGAAGTAAATAAGCCTATATATGGTTTTCATGGTATTGTTGGTCTCCATGAACAGTGTCTGGCTGTAATTCTCAGTTATTTCAACATAACAGCATGTGGGAAAGTTGCTGGCTGAGATGTTTTTATTTGTTGCTAAATGGGGAATGCATGCCAATGTTGCAGACCTGAACTACTGCAGACTGACCACTCCATCTCCATCAGCAGTGCTGTAGTGAAGTCTGGCAGGATCTGACAGATGACAGCAAAATAGACAATAAATTCAAACAACATCGAACATGTGAATGTTTACAGGAGCTTGATTGTGTAGTTTGTACCTTTGTTTCTCTTGGTGTGATAAACCACAGCTACTATAATGTGGAGGAAGATCACAGTCACCAAGGCAAAGGGGACGGAGGGCAGAGACTGTGGAGATTCTGCAACAAGAAGTGGATCATATTATTCATATTATCCTATTACATTGTCTCAGGCTTTTAGATAATATTCATGTATTTACATTTACACCTCCAAATGAATGCAGTTTATGATTTGTTCTTCAGAACAGAATTCAAATTGTCATTATGTGCAAATGGCAATCAGGAGACCTGTTACAAGTAAAAAGTAATATAGTTAAAAGTAATATAGTAGTTACAGGTCCAAAAGTTTGAGACCACATTAAAAATGTGGATTTTTTTTTTTTCATTTAAAATTTGAAATAAACAACAGAAGGTTTTAGAAAAGATTTAAAAAACTATGACAAGTGAAATGAAGAACAAATATTTAAGATACTGAACAAATTCTAGGTCACTTTTAAAATGTAAACAAACTTTGACATTGACCCAGTTAATCTTACTTTCATCAACAGTCAGCGTTCTGTGTTTAACATCAGACGTTTGAGAGGAATGTATGGATGAAGTGGTTGGTCTGGTGTGTACATTGACCACTGCAGTAGGTGTTGTAGGTTTAGGTGGACCCTCTGTAGAGAGAGAAGAGTTTGACAGTCAGTGCAGCAAGAGAACAAAAGCAAATGGCTCAATGCAAAAACAGAGAGTAACATGACAACCATGTATTTTCAAGCAACAGTACAATCATATTGTTCAGAAAGTATAAATTTATTGAGTATTCAATGCACAGACACCACAGACGGCGAGCAGAGACATTTATTAATGACTGTCTAACAAAACCATGTTCAGGTTGAATTTAGATGGCAGTATGATTACAGATCCAAGCAGTGTTTTACCTTCAAGAGTGAGTGTGATGTCTAAGTATCCACCCCCTTTAACTTTGCACATATACAGTCCTCCATCCTCTTCAGTCAGGTGTGATAGGAGTAGAGAGAGATTTCTTGGAGAGTGACCATTAACCAGCTGAACTCTGTCTCTGTACTGACCACTCTCACTGGATATGTCTTCCCATGTGTCTGTGTTGTATTTCTTCCAGGTGAATCTTGGAGGAATAGTGTGTAGGTCAGTGCAGTAGCAGGGCAGCAGTACTGACCCTCCAGTATGTGCAGTCATATATAATGTTTTTCTTTTGTTCTCCAGAATACAGTCTGCAGAAACACATATCAGTAATATAATCACAATCCGCCTTTTTCTGAAGGAACACATTTTTTTTTTTTAACGAGTAAATCATTTAATCAAATTCTCTTCATGAAAATGCACAATTTGACTGGAATAATGATAAAATTATATAATGTATGCAATCTAATGCATGTGCACTTCGAGCAAAGAACAAGACTGTAATGACCCCCAATATGTGCTCCTTAAAAAGGTCTCACCAGAATATTTTACCCTTACCTCGGCATTCCCACTACAACACTACAACACTTCCAAACACACTCAAACATCTATCCTCACACAACTCAGGCCCTTCAGATAAGTCCTAATAATTTTTGGGAAATGTTTTAGTTCATTTTTATTTAATAACATTGAGTTCATGCTTGTATTTAACCCTTAAATGGCCAGGGCCCACCAGCAGGCCAAACGTGTTATCACACACTTCTACAACCTCAGCCAGGTTGCTGTGAAGTTCCTGTCATTACTGAATAATAAGCCTTAGAATGAAATAAGGCTGTGACTTTAAGGGGTTAAACCCTGCTGTATTACTGTATTACAACACTACTTGCTTCACTGTGACACTTTCAAACTAAACCAAAAGGTTAAATTCTTCAAATGTCCAGTGGAAAATGGGACAATCAGGATTTCTTTTTTCCTCCATGATATTTTGGTAGATATAGATAAGTGAGTTCTACTGTTGGTTAGAACTTCAAGAACTGAAGATAAGGCCAAACATCTTAGATAAAATATCAGCATAATCACAAAAGTGATAGAGGAACCAACCAATTGTGTTTAATCTACATACATCTTCCCTTTGACACTGATACAGGGTAAAACATGTGCCAATGCCTGTCACAAACTTCAGGCTTTTAGACGCTTCAAATGTCTGTGTTTAATCTAGAATGTCCAACAAATGTTCATGTGAATCATTGTTTGTTACCGCTAAGCTAACAATTAAAATGCCATAGAGATGCCATCAGAAGTTACCACCATTGTAGAGGTGTTATTTTTTACTGGTTATAATGTTTTGACATTTCTATCCCAAATTGTATGAACTGGTTTTATTCATGACATCTGCATTGTATTCGAAATCAGCATTCAAATAATACTTTACCTTCAACAATAAGTCTGAAGTATTTATATATATTCTCAGTAGCTTCACACCTGTAATCTCCCTCATCCTCTTCAGTCAGGTGTGATATGAGTAGAGAGAGATTTCCTGGAGAGTGACCATTAACCAGCTGAGCTCTTTTCTGTACTGACCACTCTCACTGGATATCACTTCCCAAATGTTTTGGATTCTGTTGTATTTCTCCCAGGTGAATCTTAGAGGTGTGAGGTCAGTGCAGTAGCAGGGCAGCAGGACTGACCCTCCTCTATATGTCATAATATACACTGGTTTTTCACTGTTTTCCAGTGTGCAACCTGCAAAAACACACATCAGTAAAATAAGGTCCAGTTTAAAAACATAGCCTTTGTAATTGACATTGTAATTACATTTCTTGAACTATAGTAAAAGCTTATGATGAACAATGCGGTTTCTTTGAAGCAAACAATATGTTTTTGAGTGAAATATTTTGTCAATGTAAAAACTGAACTTATTCTAATAGCAATACGTAGCTGTCCCACCAAATGAACTTTTTGTTAACTATCCTAAGGGCTAATTACAAGCAGGATCCACTTCCCAAACACTGTAGTAAAGTCACAAAGCAGATTCCCCAGATTAATTTGCTTAAACAGGGCAGCTAGACATACCATTGTTGTTTCTCTGATGCAAACAACTACACCCAAACGACTAAAGACATAACTTTTTTTTAGTTTTAATTCATCCAAAGCAAACCAGTTCAGCTTAAAGAAAAAAGTACCTGGCAAGGAATTCATTTACTCAGCACAGTAATAAGAAGTTGGCATGTTTCATTGGAGCTCATGAAGTAGCCAACATACTCAGTTAGCAAGGTCAATACTAGGGTTGACATAATTAATCAACTACATCCATTCTAAAAAAAATGTCAACAGTGATCTTTTCATGGCGATGCAGCATTGTCACCATGTAGTGTTCACATGGATTACTTGTGGCAGATTTCAATACAGTGTACACATGGGGCAATATGGCTTCTATTTTGTCACTGCATTGTAAAAGGGAATTTTTGTGCCACCGAAAGAACCGTAAATCAAAGCTGCCGTAAAGGGATGTGAACTACCACAGTGACTTTTTGGTAACACTTTCTATGAAAACCATGTCTATGAACATCTATAAACACAAGCATGACATGTTAGAATGCATTGATAGACATTATAAACATGGCTATAAATATTTATAAAAATGAATTACATTTTATAGCCGTGTTTACTATGAGTGTTGTTAGGGCTGGACCTTCAGGCCTTAAGCCCTGAATATTCAGATGCCAGCCCCAAACAAGCTGTCCAATTCCACCCACTAGTTAGGAGTCCTCCAATCACATGATACCATCAATGCTAGGAAGGTGAAAACTAGCACAGCCTTCCTCCGAGCCCTGTGAAGCACCACTGCATGTTTTCAAACTGCCGCTAACGCTAACAGACGCATGAGCCTGCACCGGCCTTCCCACCGAGAGAGGATCCCATGATGAACACTATCATGTGTTGTAATCAGGCCTTAATTTGTAGCCACAAATGCCTGTGTCTCTCACTGCATGATTAGCTTTGGAGCCGCTAGCTAGTTTAGCGCATAAAGAACTCAGTTCATGATAACCTCCAACTCACGAAAAGCCCAAGGAAACCAATATCCTGAAACAATGTGCAATGTGTGCTAATTATTTAGTCTGTACTTAGATATCAACTCAGCTTCTTCTCCACTTTGCAAAAGTTGATTGACTAACAAAATAGTGAGGTCCAAACAAAATCAAACATTACTCTATGTAAACTCTATGTAACTCCATGTAATGGATGAGCTGTCACAACAAATACTGGTAGGGCCTTACAAATGTCTGATGCAAGCAAATGTCACACTCACCTTCAGAGACATGAAGCCCAGTGAAGAGAAGATAAAAAGTCAGCAACATCCTCACTAGTAAAACAACAGCACACTGACAGCTCCACACCCAGCACTACACTAGCCCTGTATACCACACTGAGTACACAGCTCTCTCAGCAGCTCTTCACTGGAGTCTAACCCACTCTAATGTCCGTGCAGCTCACAGGATCTGTGTGAGAATCGTCTTGGGCGGAAGTCTCATTTTAGCCTGGTAATGTTTCCGTAAGACCCTTTATAAGAATTGCAAACCCACAAAGCCTGTCTATATTCTCTGAATGATGACATCACTTGCTGTTTCTTCTTTTTGTGGTGCATCATTTCAGAGTACACACACACCCATACTGACCAAATGGACGTGTGGTGGGGGTGGGGTATAGCAGGTGACTGTCTTCTTCAGAGGAGAGAGTGGACATGACAAACAGAAGTAGTAGTTCACAACCTCTTTTTTTCATGCATTTTAAAGGCTTCAAGCTCAACCACAAGTCAAGATCTGAGATCGTTCTCTCAACATCCTGTCTGCTCTAGGTGTTAACCACAACCGCTGAAAACACGGACTCATAGAACATCTCATGTGACTAGCGTCTTATCAACATCTATTTCAAGAGCTATCATGAGCATCCAAAAATAATAGATGTAAGAAACAAGTGCAAAGTGTGTTAACTTATTGAAAAGGAACAGTGAAATTTAAACATTTCTCAAATATTAGAAAGGACCACGCTTAACACAAATGACCAATCAAGCAGGCCACTGTCTGAGGATAACCTCAGATACCATGAAAGGTTCTCCAAGTATGAAATGTGAGGATTTAAACCTGTTTTGGCACAAGGTTTAGCATGACTTAATTAATCCTGCCAAGGCAACTGTTTGTCATTGTGATACAGATTATTCTGTAGATTATTATTGGTACAGTATAAGACAATTTGATTTATGTTACCCAAAATATTTAAAAATATGTTTGGCATACAATTCCACAATTATAGACCCTAAGCTTTTACATAACCATAGCGAAAGTAACAGAAAAGGCCAAACTCCAATATTAGCACCAGGTTGTGCTCAGCCCAAGTTTGGTCAAATGCTTTATGTTGAGCCAGAAGGTGCCTACCAGTCTCCAGCTCTGCCAGCTCCCTATGCAGCCTGACCTGAGGCCTCCGCTCATCCAGCTGTCCCAAAAGCTCTGCCTACCCCTAAGGACATCAAAGAGGCCTACACACCCACATACCCCTGAGGCCAAAGCAGGCCTGTCTGCCCCTGAGGACATTGATGCAGGCTTGCTTGCCACTGAGGATGTCAATGCAAGCCCGACTGACTCTGAGGACATCAGAGGCAAGTAGGCCTGTATTGAGGACACTGCACCAGTGCTGCCAGAAGGCACCACAGAGTCAGCGCTGAGCTCCACAGCGCTGTCCAGTGTCAAATGGGCATTTAGCTCAACAGCACCCCTCTAGTGCTTTGTAGGGCATCATCAAGGCAGTGCTAGCTCACAAGCACCACCTAGTGCTTCGGAGGACACCATTAAGGCAGAGTTCAACCCTACAACTCCACCTACCCTGTACAAACAATCTTTAACACATCACACAATACTCTCTGGAAAATGTACATATTGAGTAGATTAAAACCAAGTACTTATGAAACTAAAAATCTGCCCCCCTGACCCTGCCTCCTCTGCTTCAGCAAGGCCACTAGACAATACCTGATATTCAGTCCTGGTGGCTGAGCTGCAGAGCAGGGGTGGTGATGGGGAGGCAGAGCAGTAAGCTGTAGCTCTCTGCGCAACAAGGTAATGAGAACCAGCTGATCCTGGCTAAGCTTCAGCAGCGTGGTCACCTTTAAAAAGAGTGGAGAGGGAAAAGAGAGCGAGAAGGACGAGCAGCAATACAAGAAATAGACTAATAAACTGGAAAGCTTGCATGTGGGAAATGAACTGTCTGGATGTGGGAACTGAAAAGTCTAGTTTAGAAGCCACTGAAAAGTGGTGAGTTTTGGTTCTGAAACATTTTTTGGTGCTATATAAAACCATCCATAGAACCATATACAACACCTTCTCTTGTAAAACCACTTCTACCAGAAAGACTCCAGAGATGATGGTGAAAGAAGAAAATTTTAATCTAAATAGGATTTAACAGTTAAAATAAAAGTCCTTGGCACAGGCCCTCATCGTTTGGCCCAGGTCTTGGAGCGTCTAGACCCTAGCAGATCCTGCCATATAGGGACGGCGGGGCGGAGCCGACCACCTGGGCAACTGGGTCGGGACCAAACTGATAACGGTAGGGAGGAAGAAGGGGAACAATGAAATGTCTGCATCTGAAAGCAGCAAAACTGGCATGCAAATCGAGTCATTTTTAAGACAAGTGGAAGCTTGTGATTAGTACTGAGTGACGTAGCACTGGAGTCTCACTGGCAGAACTTGTGCTAAAGTTTCATTTCAACATGCAAAGAATCACTTAAGCATGAAATGGTTCTATGTCGAACACATGGCTACCCTGAAGAACCATCTTTTTTTTAAGATTGTGGGGTTTCCTGGAACCTTTTTTTTTGGTTGTTAATAGTTTTCATCATCAGCTTCTTCTTCTGAGAAACAAAAAAACAGAGTCACATGGTATATTCTGGGAAATGACAAAACTTGCTGCATTGTTTCGCAGTACCCACACCCACACTGACCAAGTTACTGTCTGCAGTGGACGTTGGGTGGGGGTGTTTTTTAGGTGGAGATGAGTGACTGCTTCAAAAGAGAGCATGGACACAAAGGACAGAAGAAACATGCAGCTTAAGTTATGTACACTGATTCCTTTTAAACTCTCCCACTCTCTTTTCTGAGCTTAGCCTGTGTTGGAGGTTTGAACCACAGACGCTGGGGGTCTACCCAATTTGATCTGTGTTTGAGCAGTCTCTTCAAGCAGCTACTCCTGAATATATAGATTTTGTGGGGAGAACTTCTCAAACTTCATTTGAGAAGCCAGTCCTGAAAAAACAAATGTATATCTGCAGTGACTCTACTTTTGTATTGTAAATATATAATATTATGTTATATCTTAGTTTGCTGAGAGGTTGTCCTCCCAGATAACCGTGGCAACACCATTAACATGTCTGTGTCGAGCTATAATTTTCTTTCTAGTTTCAAGCTGTATATCATATAGAACGCACAATGACTTAACTCCTTAAAACCCCAGGCTTATGACATGTAAAGGCTTATTATTCAGTAACTACAAGGACCACAATGCAAACTAGCTGAGCTATTCTTAGGTTACAGAAGTGTAATAAACTTTGGACCTGCCGATGGTCCCTGGCCATTTAAGGAGTTAAAAATTCACTGTAATGTCTCATTCAACACTGACTAAGCAAACTCAAAGTTTGGACACAAGCTTTTTTAAGCTTTGGGAACTGAAACCGTAACGACCTCAGACCACAGAAACTTCTTTTTAAACATGTAGACAAGCTGAAATAGTTTACATTTCATAAATAGCCATTTCACACAAGAGACTCATGTCTCATCATGTCACATGATGAACTCAACTCCGAACAGAAACAGGTGTGATAGAGCTGGAAAAGAGTAAACTGTGCAATGCAGATAAACTACACACTACAATACACAGCTGAGATTAAGAATCAAAGCATAAGCAAAATCTGGTCATCTCAAATTAACCCCCAAAATGACCAGAACTCACCACCAGGGCCAAAGTTTTATTACACACTTCTGTAACCTGAGAATAGCTCAGCCAGGTTGCACTGATGTACTTATAGTTACTGTAATAAGCCTTAATATGTAATAAGCCTGGGATGTTAGGGGTTAAGACTCATGAGCAATGGCAGAGGTGAACATTGGTAACAAATAAGACTGAGAAAACTGGAGAAACAAATGGAAAAACTGACATAGCTGTACAAAAAGAGGTTTACTTTACTTGGTCCATACATATGCAGTAAGAAACAACTGGGACGTCAGTCACGTCAGACACGCATATTGAACAAATGCAATGACCAGGTGTAACCTTGCACTAGTCTGTCCCAAATGTCTACATTTAAATTGAACGACATCATCCAAGCCAACAGTGCTACGTCCAAAACAGTTACACTGATCCACATGTAGGACTGGGTTTCAGGACAGTGATCTGCAACTTGAGGAAAACTCCAGATCCCCAGAGGGATGGGGGTCTCTTACCTTCCTTACATAATGCATGGCTATGAAGCTCTAAAGTTTGGCTGTTTAGATAACTCTGTGTGACCCAATCTCCTAGTCAATGTATAACTAGTAAATGTATTTTTTTGTAAAGTTTTGGTTGTAAAGTTGTTAATCTGTTTATCTTTAAGATGTTAAGATGTTTTGTCTGCCAAATGCAGAAATTAGGGCAATGCTGATTTAAACATTATGACATTAGCATGATTACAATAGCTTGATTGTGTACTTTGTACCTTTGTTTTTGCTTCATTTAATAGACTTTAACCTTTATCACAAAGCGATAAAGGGATGAAAGCAAGAGACATTGAAGAGACTGCAACAAGAAGTGGATCCTGTGATATTTTCTCACAGTTCTGAAGTTAAAATATATATATATATATATATATATATATATATATATATATATTTACATATACTTAACATGAAAGGTAATAAATGCACTCTGGAACCATTTGAAACACATCTGAGAATTGTGAGATGCTTTGGTTCTGGACACTTTGATAAATAGAAAATGTAATATGTTTTTAAATGTCAATAAATGTAAATAAACAATGACATATCTCAGGCCATCACAAATGTCCACGAGTGAGTGTAACCCCTTTTAGCCCACTAATGAACTACAGCAGCAACACTGCAAACTAGATGCAAAAGTTGAAGTTGCAATAAGGCTATGGACCAGTACAACCAGGTTCGTTGAGGTGGAAGGTGTGTGACAGCATACACAGGAGACAGGAGTAGTGTTATAAATAAAAATAATCACTTTACTGAATGACACAAGTATATACAAACACAAAATAAAGAAAACATTCAATAATTGAACCACTTTTCCTTCTGTCCCTGAGTTCAAGTTGATCCTAAATTAAATTAAATTTGGTCCTATTTGTGTTCTAGTTTAATGGGTTTAAGGTTTAGCTATCTTTGATTTAGTTAAGGCTTAAGACTTTGGGTTTAGCGTTAAATTATGTCTTTAGTTTAGTTGGATTATTATTGTTTAGGATTTATTGTTACTTTGGTATGAAGCTTAGCTAGAATTATTTCTCTAATTTAGTTTGATATAGTTTAGACAGATTTAAACCCTTTGTTTCACCCCAATAGCTTAAATAACACTGTTTATCAGCAGAAAATAAATAAATAAATAAATACCCAAAAACAAATAAATAACAAAACAAGTAACGGAAACACTGGTGCTTGCTCACAAAAGGAAATAGAGAATAAAGAGTCTTTTAGTCTTGTGTTTTTGTTAGTTCACCAGTCCGTAGTGAAGACTGATCTCATAGAAAACCGTTCTATCCGTGGGTGGCTCGCCATAGACTTCTCGGAAGATCCAACCAGGCTCTGATTCCAAGGTTCTGATGATCCTCAAAAAAAAACCTGACCTGTTTAAACAAAACAGGTACTGTAACACTCTCTCTACACTTAAGCCTAGGTGGCTATATCACTTCTCATTTCACTGTTATTCACAAGCACTTTCTTCACTTAACAACAATTGAATATACATAACTTTCACAATAACTAATACTTTTTTCTTTTCAGGTTCAGAACATCAGTTTTAACAGGTTTATACACATTTTCAATTAACTCACTGAACTTCTCTTTCTTTTACAGGTTGTAACTCTTACTGTATATAAATGTATATGTAACATTTAACAACATATTTAAATGAAAATAAACCTTCTTCACCAATATTCAGTAAGCATTGTCTCTTTTTCCAGTTCACAAACACATTCAATTGCACTTCTCACAAAACAAATGGAAATGTACCTCTGGAATGTTCTAGAATCTCTGCTGGATTGCCTCAACCAGCTTTAACCAGTAATGGCTATGAGGAAAAGAAAAAAACATTTCACTCACAGCACCCCCATTTTGGCTTAAAACTCATTTTGGATAAAAAAAAACCTTTTTTTTTAAACTATAAACACATTTACACATCTAAAGCATTCACTGAGTTATCAAATCATTTTAAGTTATATAAATCCAGAAATTTACATAAATCTGTGTTGAGCTAATTAGCTAGTTAGGATGCCTATGGAATGATTTACTCACCATTTATCATCTTGTTACAGCTAATATTGTGGGATTTTACACACATTACTGGGAATTTATGGTTTCGGGTCTCTTTTCATTAGGACACCTAACTTGTATAGACTTTTATTGTTTCTTTTGAGGTACTTTCCAAGTTTTCTTACAGCGTTTGCCCTCTAAGCTACAGCTGTGTCTCGTCTCTTCTCAGCACGAGAGAAGAAGAGAAAATATTTCAATGACCGTTATTCATTGTTACTATTAATTCTATATTTGTTTTTTTAGTTCTACAAAATATGTTGAGTTGAATTTTATATGCTTTGGCAACATTGTACCCAAAACAGTCCTGCCAATAAAGCTACTTTGAATTTGAAATTTGAAATTTGAAAAGGGAGAGGGAGGGGGGCTCAATTTGACTGTGCAGCGGCAGAGGCGGGACAACTGAATCCTCAACTACGATTCGCTACAGCGAGCAGAGCAGCCGTCTGCTCCAATAAGAAAGCAGAGTTGTACTAATGACAATCTTTCAGTAGCCGCTGGGCGGGATGAAGTCAAACTCTCCGTTATGATTGGTTGCTACTGGCAAAGCAGCTCTCAGCAAGCTTAACCCTTCATTTGCCAGAAGGTTTTAAGCGTAAACTATGTTAAGAGGAGCCTTCACATACCAGTGTTATGAAGGTCTCTCCTACTTCGACTGCTGCCTTCACTTTGAGACACAACTTTTTGAAGTCACACAGGACTAGCACTGTCATATGACATAAACTGAAAGCAGCAGGACAAAGAAAGGTTTGGACACTGAAACAGCTGCACCGTAAAATTTGTTATTTTTAAAATTACTGACACCACTAACATTTTACACATTTTGCATAAGTGGCATATTATGCATTTAGAGCTGATCTAAAACAGTACCAGTAAATTTGACACAAAAAGGCAGGGGCTCGAGATCCAGTGCACATTAATGTCCATGCAGCACACAGAAGCTGTGTGACAATCTATTTTCCAAGAACTCATATATACACTAAAGATTTCATCATCAGTTTCTAAGAACTGCAAAACCACATACAGTAACATGGCGCCCTGAGTTGTGAGAACAGTTACCATTTCTTCTTTTGTGGTGCATCGTTTCATAGTACACACACCCACACTGACCAAGTTACCATGTCTGCAGTGGTCATGGGGTGATGAGGTTGCGAGAGATAGCCCTGGTAAGGTCTCCGTTTTTTTGTTTTTTTTTGACCAAGGGAGGTTTTCCAGTCAGTGAATGCTGTATAGCAGTCAAGTTAGATTTAAGTTAATAGATTTTTTTCTCATGTTTGTGTAACTAATGTAAACCTACTTGAACCACTGGACAGGGAGCCCTGGCTACCATTTTACATTGAAAAAACTGCACAGGAGTCAGGGGATTGTCGCATTGTTCATTTAATGCTCTATTTTGTAAAATACAAAACAGTTTGATGTTAATAAGAAAGCACAGCGGGTTCTTTGAGTGTTCATGGTTCATATATATTGCCAAAAGTATTCAGTCACCCATCCAAATCATTGAAGTCACTTCCATGGCCACAAGTGTATAAAACCAAGCACCTAGGCAAGCAGACTGCTTCTACAAACATTTGTGAAAGAATGGGTCGCTCTCAGGAGCTCAGTGAATTCCAGTGTGGTACTGTGATAGGATGCCACCTGTGCAACAAGTCCAGTCGTGAAATTTCCTCACTACTAAATATTCCACAGTCAACTGTCAGTGGTATTATAACAAAGTGGAAGCGATTGGGAACGACAACAACTCAGGCCACGTAAAATGACAGGGCGGGGTGTATAGTGCGCAGAGGTCGCCAACTTTCTGCAGAGTCAGTCGCTACATACCTCCAACCTTCATGTGGCCTTCAGATTAGCTCAAGAACAGCTTAGAGAGCTTCATGGAATGGGCAGCTAAATCAAAGCCTTACATCAACAAACGCAATGCAAAGCGTCAAATGCAGTGGTGTAAAGCGCCGCCACTGGACTCTAGAGCAGTGGAGACGTGTTCTCTGGAGTGACGAATCACGCTTCTCTGTCTGGCAATCCGATGGTTGACTCTGGGTTTGGTGGTTGCCAGGAGAACAGTACTTGTCTGACTGCATTGTCACAAGTTTGGGGGAGGGGGGATTATGGTGTGGGGTTGTTTTTCAGGAGTTGGGCTCGGCCCTTTAGTTCCAGTGAAAGGAACTCTTAATGCTTCAGCAGACCAAGAGATTTTGGACAATTTCATGCTCCCAACTTTGTGGGAACAGTTTGGGGACGGCCCCTTCCTGTTCCAACATGACTGCGCACCAGTGCACAAAGCAAGGTCCATAAAGACATGGATGAGCGAGTTTGGTGTGGAAGAACTTGACTGGCCTGCACAGAGTCCTGACCTCAATCTGATAGAACACCTTTGGGATGAATTAGGGCGGAGACTGTGAGGCAGGCTTTCTCGTCCAACATCAGTGTCTGACCTCACAAATGTGCTTCTGGAAGAATGGTCAAAAATTCCCATAAACACTCCTAAGACTTCCCAGAAGAGTTGAACCTGTTATAGCTGCAGAGGGTGGGCTGACATCATATTAAACCCTATGGATTAAGAATGGGATGTCACTCAACTTCATATGTGTGTGAAGGAAGACGAGCGAATACTTTTGGAAATAAAGTGTATATACTGTGAATTTCTAAGCTAATGTTTTAGTTTATTGCAAATGCTGTTTGCATTTAATTTGTAAGCATATTTCATTTTCAAGTCGAGTCAAAGATTAAAATGTTTGGTGATGTTGGAGGTGGGAGGATGTTATTAGTTCACTCTGATGGTGGCGTATTCAGTCTTATCTCCAGTGCTGGTCACTGTGGGTGAGCTGGTTCTGTTACTGTGGACTACAGTAGAGTACGTCACTTGATCCTGCAAAGAGAACACAAATGTTAATACACACACACACACACACACACACACACACACACACACACACACACACAGAAATAACACTATGCTATTTCAAAGCACTTCAGGTTTGTCTAAATCCAACAGGAAGTGGTTCTGTAAGACCTGGAGTGGCAATATATCAGTGCATTTTCTAAGCTATTAGAATCAAAGTTAATTATTACAATATTGACATTTTCATTTGTGATAGGTTATTATGGGATGTGAAGAGATGTGTGAATTGACCTGTGTATCTTGTTCTTTTCTTTCTTGTTCTCCACTCTCCATCTGCTCTCGTCTCTGACCTGCTGAATGATCATAAAGAGTGAGGCATAGATACTGTACATGGTGTGTGTGTGTGTGTGTGTGTGTGTGTGTGTGTTCACCTCTGTATCTCCAATAGAAGACTCCTCCAACTGCCAGCAAGAGTAGAAGAACAGGAATAAAGATTAAGAATTGCATGCTGGGAGTTTGAGAAGGGCCAGTAACTGTGAAAATCGAAATGGGGGCATGTTCATGCATTGGTGTGTGTGTGTGTGTGTGTGTGTGTGTGTGTGTGTGTGTGTGAGTGTGAGTCAGACAGAGAGAGAGAGAGAGAGAGAGAGAGAGAGAGAGAGAAGTGAAGGTATGATTAAATACAACATTAATAGACATTAAATTCAGACATAAAACCTAGAAAGATTTCTTCTGTTCCTCTGTATGTAGGGCTGTAAGTTCTGCAATAAACCAAACATTCAGAAACTGTTCAAAAGCAATATCTTATTTTCAGGAGTCACTGCAGTAGTTTTTGGTTGGCCCTCTGTAGAGAGAGAAGAGTTTGATCACTGCAGGAATGTTTGTAGATGCAAACATTATCATGTTTAGCTTAGCATGTATTGTGTGAAGGTTGTGTTATGAATTAAATGCAGTGTCATCATAGATGGTCAAAGCTAAAGAGCAGAGACATTTGTACTGCTTACCTAACAATCTTGTACAAAGCTGGTTTCAGTTAAGCTTGATATTGACACTGGAGAATAAATACAGATACAAACAGTGTTTTACCTTCAACAGTGAGTCTGACATAGGTGTGTTCACTCTCTGTAACATTACACCTGTACTCTGCTCTATCATCTTCAGTCAAGTGTGATATGAGTAGAGAGAGATTTCCTGGAGAGTGACCCTTAACCAGCTGAACTCTGCTTCTGTACTGTCCACTCTTACTGGATATCACTTCCCATCTGTTTTTGAATCTGTTACGTTTTTCCCAGCTGAATCTCTGAGGTGTGGTCTGTAGGTCAGTGCAGTAGCAGGGCAGCAGTACTGACCCTCCTGTATGAGCTGTGATAGTCTGTGATTTTTTGTTGTTTATCAGAGTGCAGCCTGTAGAAACACACATCAGAAAGACACTAAACTTTTTTTTTTACATATAAAATTACATTTCATGAACAACAAAAGAAATAAAATGCTAACTGTATCTTCTTTGGCTTGAAACACAATCAGGAGAAAAAATGCAGTTCTATGGTCAAAAATAAAACAATAATGACTTCACAACACACTCCAACCACTATACACACACCTACTGTCACATACCCTCACTACAGAACTCTCTCAGCAGAACTTCACTGAATCCCACCACACATTAACAAGCTTAGAGCATCTCTAATGTAGAGCTAATAAATCCTCATAGAGCTGTTTCTCTACATCTTTAAATTTATCTATGAGATTTGCTTTTACAAAGAAAACATCCAAATATACATCTTACCTTTAACAGTGAGAGTAATGTAGATATGTCCACCCCCTTGAAGAAAACACTGGTACTGTCCTCCATCCTCTTCAGTCAGGTGTGATATGAGTAGAGAGAGATTTCCTGGAGAGTGACCATTAACCAGCTGAACTCTGTTTCTGTACTGACTAGTCTCACTGGATATCTCTTCCCATGTCTTCCTGTTTGTGTTGTGTTTCTTCCAGGTTAATTCTGTCTTAGGTTCGTTCTGTAGGTCGGTGCAGTAGCAGGGCAGCAGTACTGACCCTCCTGTGTATGCTGTGATATGCAATGTTTGACTATTGTTTACCAGAGTGCAGCCTGTAGAAACACATATCAAGAAGATAATCATTCTCTTTGTCTCTTATCAGAGATAATACTTTTTGGAATAAATGAATTCACCAAATAAAGTAATAAAGCCCTCCTAAAGTCATGAATTGAATCATAAAAAAGAAAATAATCTGCATTTAGACTATTAAATAGTCTGCATAGACTATTAAATGTTCTTCTGTTTTATTTTTCATGCGTAAGAGAGACTAAAACTGCATCCATAAACCTCAACACTCAGTAAGAATGAGAAGACGTGTGCAACTTGTAAACACCCCCTCACTGCCTTGCTTCTTAATGTCACCTCTTCACTCTCTATGTTGATTAAACAGATGTGACAGAACAGAAATGATAATAAGCTCCAACTATAACTTTAATAATCAGAAAGAAAGATTAGTGCACAGATGATTTTAATGCTGTGGTATTTTCACTGCTGTTCAAGGCAAGAACCAGTCAGTTTCGACATATAAATTGTGTCATGCATAGTAAAAACCAACACCAAACGAAGTTTTGTTTGGCTGCCAAAATGAACGAAACAAACAAACAAACAAATCTTCTACTTAGTTTCCAGTTAGGTAAAAAAGAAAAACCTTTTAAATGGCGAGTACTAAATATTTTGATCACCGCCCCAAACAAGCTCTACAGCCCAGAGTTATTACTAAGATTCACTTCCCTTAAGCAGCACTCTCACTTATATAAGTTGTATTACATCACAGAGACCCAAGTACCCATGAGACCCTTTAACTGAGACCCCCTCTGATATTACACAGAGCATGAAGTTACTGTGGAGCAATGGCATGGCAAGTGAGAAGCAAATTAATAGCGAGTCATTATTGGTAGTTGGTCCCTCATCAGTTCTAATGCAAACCACTTAAAACCTTCACTTTGTTAACATTTTTAAGTTATACATATTTAAGCAATAGAACCAGAGAGGGAGCGTGTTATCGCAAAATAACATCACGGCTGTGATTTGGTCACAGTAGATCATCACAGCCATGATGTTACAGCGATAACACATGACCGAGTGTTCTACTGGTTTTATACAACAGTTAAATAAATAGGTAAGAAATTAATAAACTGGGTCGTGAACGCGGCGTTTAATATGTTTTAATGTTCGCAGTTCCTTCACCAAATTATAGTTCCTTAACGAGCAGCTTGTTGCTACATCAGAGTAACGAGCTCCGCCCACTCGCTGCACAGCCAGCAGTTCGTTCTCCAGCTCCTTACACTAAATTCACAAACTGTCATCACCACTCAGCAGCTTTTTTGTTTTTTATTGTGGCAGTTTTGTGGCTCAGTCCCATTTGGTCAGACTCTGAAGATCAGACTACACGTTTGGCGAATGGTATTGGGTTCATTTCTGGCTGATTCCAGGTTGTTTAGCTGTTCTTCTGTCACAGCTGCTGACTGAAAAGCTGCTCAGTGGTGATGACAGTTTGGGAGTTCAGTGTAGTCTCATCTGCAGAGTCTGACCAAATCGGCTGTCGGTCAAATGTGATCTTAAAAGTGTCCTTTTTCTGTTTGTGGCAAAGTAAGAAGAAAAACATTCAAATGGCTTGAGTGTCCCCTATCAAAGTTGTTATGGCGAAATATCAGCACGGTTAGGACATCTCTCAACCAATCAGCTTGTGTGGCCAGAACTAACTGTTGTGTAAATATATATAACGGCATGGAGTTAGGAAATTATTTACATTATATATATATATATATATATATATATATATATATATTGACTGAACAATCTGAATATATGGAATTAAACTTGAGAATATGGAATGAAATGTGACGCCATTGAGGCACTTGCGTCATCTTGTTTTTTCAATGTGTGATGTTATCCCGAGTCAGCACAAAATCTAATAGCACTAATCCTAAACAGTGAGGAGGTAGTTAACACCCTGGTGAATCATGTCTGGGTCAAAATAATACTGGAAGAAAATGTCTTCCACCTCACAGGAGCAACACATGTAGCCTAGAGTGCTGTAATGTCACCTTCCCGGATTCGAAGAGGGGTTGTAGGGATGGGGTATGGTGTTGGGGTTCCCCTTTAAACGTCCCGGGGGGTCACCTAACGTAGCACCCTACTACGTTGTAATATATACGCTAGCTAGTCCTACCCCACCCCATTGCCTTGGCATGAACGGGTGAAGACTTTATGTAGGGATTGTTGTGGGGGCTCCTGTGAGGTGAACACCATGTTCCTGTCTGCATTAATGTTTACCTAATTAACTATAATTGTCTAGCCTATGAGGTTCACTGCGTTCTTCCACAGTGAAACAGTATATCTGTTAGCCAGGGTGTAAATTACCCCCTCACTATTCAGGATTACTGCCACTAGATTTCATGCTGACTCAATCATAGCGTTGCACTGTCTGCCACCGTACAGAACCTCACACTTCTAAAACACAAGATGGCGCTAATGCCTTGATGACATCAGATTTCATTCCATATTCTCAAGTTTCATTCCATATACTCAGGTTTATATATAAAAAATATATAGTATATATATAAAATCTGAATAAGAAGCAGAATGGTGTGAAACTGATACTGGCTGACCTAACAGACACAATTCTACAGAGTTAAGTTTACTTTCTTTTTCATTACTGATGTAGCAGTTTTCATGTGTGAATTGTGAAGATGGACAGCAGCAGCAAGAACTGCAAATGATAAGGTGGCACTGAGACAGAGAAGAATGAAAAAGCTACTTAATAAAGATGATGACAAATCTGAGCAGGTGCTAAATACAGACCTTAGCTTACAGAGCTAGCATTTGTTTGCAGACTGTCATGAGTATGAAATATTTAAGAAAAAAGTAACCCAGTTTCCATTTTATCACTAGAGAGACACTTCGATTATCTCAGTGTAGCATCAATTTCAACATCTGATATATGTTCTATTTTCTATTGTGAATAAAATATGGGTCTATGAGATTTGCAGGTCATTGCAATTTTAATGTAAGTCAATGGAGTTTTTTCCAAGTAATTTTGGGTCATTTCTTTTGGTCCATTCATCATTACATACAATCAAATTTACATAAAATGTAAAGGGCAACATGCATTTTTAAATTATGTTAAAAACTGAAAAATGACAAAAATGGAGATACGAGGTTATGTTGCGACAGTAGCGATATACAGTGTTATGAAGATTAAGAAAGAAATGTCACACTCACCTTCAGAGACATGAAGCCCAATGAAGAGAAGATAGAAAGTCGGCAACATCCTCACTAGTAAAACAACACTGAGTTCACAGCACACTGACAGCTCCACACCCAGCACTACACTAGCCCTGTATACCACACTGAGTACACAGCTCTCTCAGCAGCTCTTCACTGGAGTCTAACCCACTCTAATGTCTGTGCAGCTCAGAATGTCTGTTTGAGTGGAGCTCGTCTGTCTTTTATAGTTTTCATCATCAGGTTTGTGACACTCTCAAAACCATACAAAAAGACACAATGAACTCTGAGTCATGAGAAGACTTACCATATCCTCTTTTGTGGTGCAGCATGTCACAGCACGCCACAGTGACCAACGTACTCTGGGGGTGGGGTGGGGGTGGGGCGGTTGAGTGTCACAATGTATGGTTTTTGTGTACAGGGTGCTGATAGCCTGTTCTCAGAAAAGTGTGGCAGTACCTTAAATTATCTGCCTGGATCTTTCATTTTCCGTCTGTTCAGTTTTAAACTGTATGTCATGTTGGAAATATGAAGAGTTTAATATGCACTTTTAATGACTCATTGAACACTGACTAACCAAACTCTGTGTTTGGAAAAAAAAAAGGCCATTTGACTTTTTTAAGTTCTGCCCACAGAGTCTTCTTTTAAAAATAAGTAATCTAGTATCCTGATATAGTCTGTGTTCCATATATAGACCACTTCTACTGAATTAGTTCAAAGTCTAGTCCCACAGTAGAAGAACTATTTAAAAGAAGTAAGGATTCAGATCTTAGATATTTATAGGGTTTAACTGAGATAACAAAAGGCTAAAAATATACAAAATTATCATTTATAGGACATCTTCTTTTGGGAGGCTGTCACACATCCCTCCGGCTCTGGATCACACATGGACTCCACTTCCCAGAATCCCATGGGAGATCATGTTACTGTTGAACGTCCTCAATCCTCCAATCACCACTTACAGTCACCAGAATACTGATGTTTTGCAGCTGTTCTGTGTGTCATATGACCAGTCTAGTTTAGTTTACAAGCCCCGGCTTTAGATTAGTATTTAATACTCCTTCTAACTGCAGAGCTACTCAGCATTTCCTGTTTGCTATTGTTTGCGATGTTTGTATATTTGACCCTGTTGCTGAATTTTCAGACTTTTTGTCTTTCACATTTTAGATCTGGTAGCCTTTGTTATGTTTGTCCTTTTTTGTTCACCAACTTTGAATCTTGTCAAACCCTTCCCAAGTAAAGCCTCATTAAAGCCTCATTTATTCATTTATTTATTTGTTTGTTTGTTTGTTTGTTTGTTACTGCATGTGTCTGGCTGGTTCTATCATGTTACACTAAACCCTAAATTTTACTTCTTGAAAATAAAACTAATGTGTTATTATTATTATTATTATTATTGTTGTTGTTTTCTTCTTGTTGTTGTTGTTGATGATGATGTTTACTTTTTACTATCTTCTTTATAAATAAACAAATAAATAAACATGCTGCAGATTTACTATTGAAACAGTTTTAGTCCATAGATTAAGCCTTATTTTAGCCACTCCCATTTCGAGCATTTTCGAGCAGAAAATGAGACTGTATCACTG
The DNA here is from genome assembly GCF_904425465.1 of Colossoma macropomum. Lineage (NCBI taxonomy): Eukaryota > Metazoa > Chordata > Actinopteri > Characiformes > Serrasalmidae > Colossoma > Colossoma macropomum. Next base: position 115,297 of record NW_023495781.1, read on the forward strand.
TCCCTCAACCACCTGGTGATACAACCCACTGTTTTGAAGCAAATATATCCCAGTCTAAAAATCAGTATGAAACATCAAAAAATGTCATGCTTTCTGCAATTAAGTAATCAACTTTTGTATTTTGATGAAAATTTTCATTTTATCTATATACAATAAGAAGCAGCCCAGACCACGGATCACAGATTCCCATTTTTTTCTCCCCAATTTAGACGTATCCAAATCCATCCCATGATACCACCAGGACTAGAACGGTGAAGGCTAGCACAAGCTTCCTCTGTGACCTGTGAAGAGCCACCACATCTTTTTGAACTGCCACTTACGCAATAACAATGGACAGCTAAACACGCTCAGTGGAAAGCGCCAAAGGCCAGTTCTGTCAGCACACACCTGTGCTAGCTAGCATCGTGCTGAGTGATGGGGGTGTCTTGTGCTGTCTTGGACTCACACCCCTGACGACTGTATCACCATCAGTGATCGAATTCTCAATCTCCTTATGAGAGGGCCAACACTTGGACAGTTGCACCACTCGGGAACCCTCAGAAAACAGATTCTGCATAAACATATGGACGACAATTTCTTCTCCAGCACGATGGCAATTGAAGGGAGGGGTTTCTAATAAAGTGGACAGTGAGTGTACTTAGTATCACCACTGTACCTGATACACTGCAGATCTTGACTGAAGTGTAACCCACTCTAACATCAGTGCAGCAAACAGGAGCTGTTTTCATCATCAGCTTTGTGACACCCTCTAAACCCCACTCAGTGACACAGTTCCCTCTTAGCTGTGAGAACACTTGCTGTTTCGTCTTCTGTGGTGCATCATTTCATAGAGAACACAACCACACTGACCATGTTACTCCATCTGCAGTGGACGTGGGGTGGGGTGGGGGGTTATTTGGGATTTAGAGGGAGAGCTTGAATGTGGTGTGAATGTAGTAGCTCTTTACTGTATTATGTGCATATTATGTATTATTATTTTTTAGGGTGCTGAGAGCTTACAGATGGCAGTACTCTGAAAATGTCCACCTGGAGTTGGAGGAGGACAGCAGGGACTGGTGGCACCTTTTGGAGCAAGCCTTAAGGTATGAACACAGATGTGTTTTCTGCCTCTAGTGATTTCTACAGCAGTCTGTGCTGGTGAAAGGATACAGGAGCTGCTCTTTTTCTCTCTCCAGTCATGTGAACTCTGAAAGCTCAACTATCATCCTGCATCAGGTTAGTCCAAAACAATAAAGCTGATCTTGCATGTAAGAAGGGTTTTCAGTACCTTGGACAGCAACCAGCAACTCTGGCATGGCTGTAACTAGCTCTGAGGACACTGAGGTCTGGACCTCCATAGTTTGAGAAGGATTTTTTTTTTTCACTTTTCTCCATTCATGAGATTAACTGCAAAAACAGCACCATTATGATAATACAGTAGTCTACTCAAGGGCGCTGAGTGACGGTGTCCACTCAGGGACAGTGTCCCAAACCTACGCAATCAAACAGGGACAGAATATTTATTATGCTGCATTTTTTATGATAATGAAATTTGATTTGTTTTCTGTGGCCAATCAAAACCTGCCAAGCTCCGCCTTATTTTCTTCAACTCTCCAATCACTGCTTAGCAAATGTTCCTATCTGCAATTGCTTTAGTATGAGGTCCTTGGAGTCCTTATGAGATTCAGTGTGGAAAAAAGTAACAATTACCACATAGAATCGCAGTTTAAAGTATTTGTCCTTCATACTAATGAGAACTGAGTGTTGACATGAGTATATAAGGCCAAGAGAGATGCTAAAAATACATATCATGGTTACTTTACAATGAGATCTGGTCTGGTCTATTAGACAGACAAAGTGACCATAGTGAGAACCAGAGAATGCTCTCAGCACAGAAGCACATGAAAGATACAATGCTAGTTTTATTAAACTCAGTACTTTATTAAAAAAGCAAATAGAATAATAAAATAAAACATGTTTTCATCAATCTAAATATCAAAGACTTCAATTTAGCTACTGCCCTGTTTCACTGTTTTACACACACATCTTCTAAGCCGCTTATCCTCCTGGGGTTGCGGGGGTGCGGGGGGAGGTGGGGGAATGAGCTGAAGCCTATGCCAGCAGTCCTTGGGCGGAAGGCAGGATACACCCTGGATAGGTTGCCAGTTCATCACAGGTGTTTCACTGTTTCATGTTGGTAAAATATACAAAGTATTATCATTTGTTATATGAAGCTGAGAGGTTTAATGCTGATTGATGAGAAGATAAAGTAAGATTAGTAACCAATATCATCTGAGCTTCAACAGTATAGATAATTTTTGGCTCACCATTTCTTAAGCAACAGGTCACCCTTGCTGTTTTTATTTAACTTTCATAGGTGATTATTATTAATTTTAAGCTTTTTTTAGAATCTTGACACGTATTACTAAACTAATTTTAAACCATTCATAAACCCTTTATAATGCTAATCTTAGTGAAAAGTGGTGCCAAATAAACATTCATGTAGATGAGAAGTGCAGAATCAGGCCAGTAATGTAGAGCTGCACTACTCCAGACTGACCACTCCATCTCCATCTCCATCAGCAGTGCTGCAGTGAACTCTGGCAGGATCTGTTGGAAATATTTCCAAGAAAAAATGTGAAATCACACAAAGAATAAAGTTAGTGTAATTAATACAGCTTGATTTTGTGGTTTCTACCTTTGTTTCTCTTGGTGTGATAAACCACAGCTACTAAAATATGAAGGAAGATCACAGTGACCAAGGCAAAGGGGACGAAGGGCAGAGACTGTGGAGGAACTGAAACAAGAAGTGTTACAGTCTGGAGAACAAATTAAAGACTCTCAACTCAAATGTACCAAAGCTGTAATAACTTGTTGCTGCTGGTGTGATACTGCTGTGTTTACCATTGGTCACTGGAGTAGATGCTGTGCCCAGATAGCTCGGACTGGTTAGTCTACTGACCTCTGCAGTAGATTTTGTAGTTTTAATTAGGCTTTCTATAGAGAAAGAGGGGTTTTATGGTCATTATAGAAGCATGTAGCTCACTGTCCATACACAGAAACAATAAATGGGCATTATTTCCCATTACATTATATTGTGTAGTGCAACATAATATTCCTAAGCCTCATCACTTTTATAAAAATGTATATCATATTCATGTCTTTGTTCATCAGTGTTCTCTCACTACAATACCCAACATGCAGTATGTAAAAGCTTAATTAGACCTGAAATATGAAATATGTAAGACAAACACATTTTTTTTTTCTTTGCGTTCACTCACTTTAGGAAAGAATTAAATTGATTTAACATATTTTACACACATAGAACCATTTGTAAAGTAAAGACAGTGACTTTTTTCTGTATAAATTGGTAACAATAACACATTCAGCTTTTTGCAGTACTAAATGTAGTGTTTGTAACAATTTTCACTGCGGCAAGAGTATCGCTTTAATAATATTTAGTGTTAATTACTGTGAATTATAATGAATTACCTAACCCTGACGTCATTACAATGTTGATAATAAAATGCAGCATTACTGCAGAATGTGATCAAGGCTGTGGAGCAGAGATTTGTAATACGTACCATACATGCCTGTACAAAGTTAGTACAGGTTAATGTTAGTAATGTGTTGAGATGGGAGAAGGAATAGAGATCCCAACAGTGTTTTACCTTCAACAGTGAGTCTGACGTATGTGTGTTCACTCTCTGTAACATTACACCTGTACTCTCCTCTATCCTTTTCAGTCAGGTGTGATATAAGTAGAGAGAGATTTCCTGGAGAGTGACCATTAACCAGCTGAACTCTGTTTCTGTACTGACCACTCTCACTGTATAGCTCTTCCCATCTGTTTTTGAATCTGTTACGTTTCTCCCAGGTGAATGTCTCAGGTTTGGCATGTAGGTCAGTGCAGTAACAGGGCAGCAGTACTGACCCTCCTGTATGAGCTGTGATAGTCTGTGATTTTTTATTGTTTATCAGAGTGCAGCCTGCAGTAACACACATTGGAAAGACAAGGCTAAGCAAAACACTGAAAAAAAGAAAATCAAAATATATGTGCTATTTTTAGGTATGATATGTGGTAATTAGCAAACAAAAAACAATCATTTTTTGGTGTTCATATATAATGACATTTCATGAACAACAAAAGAATTGAAATTCTAAATGTATCCTTCTTTGGCATGAAACACAATTAGGAGGAAAAATGCAGATCTATATTCACAAGTTAAACAGCACAGACTTTATAACACACTCCAACCACTATCCACACACACTTACTATACACACACCCTCAGTGCAGAGCTCTCTCAGCAGAACTTCACTGAGTACTGCCACACACTAATGAGCTTAGAGCATTTCTAATGTAGAGCTAACAAACTTCATAGAGCTGTTTCTCTACATCTTTACATTTATTTATGATTTGCTTTCACAAAGAAAACCTCCAAATATGCTTCTTACCTTTAACAGTGAGAACAATGTAGACGTGTCCACCTGCTTGAACAAAACACTGGTACTGTCCTCCATCCTCTTCAGTCAGGTGTGATATGAGTAGAGAGAGATTTCCTGGAGAGTGACCATTAACCAGCTGAACTCTGTTTCTGGACTGACCACTCTCACTGGATATCTCTTCCCATGTTTTTCTGTTTGTGTTGTGTTTCTTCCAGGTGAATTCTGCCTTAGGTTTGGTCTGTAGGTCAGTGCAGTAGCAGGGCAGCAGTACTGACCCTCCTGTGTCTGCTGTGATATGCAATGTTTGACTATTGTTTACCAGAGTGCAGCCTGTAGAAACACATATCAAGAAGATAATCATTCTCTTTGTCTCTTATCAGAGATAATACTTTTTGGAATAAATGAATTCACCAAATAAAGTAATAAAGCTCTCCTAAAGTCATGAATTGAATCATAAAAAAGAAAATAATCTGCATTTAGACTATTAAATAGTCTGCATAGACTATTAAATGTTCTTCTGTTTTATTTTTCATGCCTAAGAGAGACTAAAACTGCATCCATAAACCTCGACACTCAGTAAGAATGAGAAGACCTATGAAAATTTATGATTATGCAACTTGTAAACATCCCCTCACTGCCTTGTTTCTTAGTGTCACCTCTTCACTCTCTATCTTGATCAAACAGATGAGACAGAAATAATAATAAGCTCTCACTATAACTTTAATGAATGAAGTTCTGTTTGGCTGTTAAAATGGACACAATGAAAGAAATAAAATCTTCTACTTAGTTTCCAGTTAGCTGAAAGAGAAAAATAACCTTTTAAATGGCCAGTACTAAATAATTTGATTCCAGCCCCAAACAAGTTGTCCAGCCCAGAGGTATTACTACGATTCACCTCCCTTAACCAGTACTTTCACTTATATGAGTTGTATTACATCACAGAAACCCAAGTACCCATCAGACCCTTGAACTGAAACCCCCTCTGATATTACACAGAGCATGAAGTTACTGTGGAGCAATGGCATGGAAAGTGAGAAGCAAGTTAATAGCGAGTCATTATGGTTATTTCCTCCCTCATCAGTTCTTTAGTTCTAATGCATATACAATATGCATATACATTCAATATATACACATTCAAATGCATGCAGTATTCAAGGAGGAGCAGAAATTTGGATAAGACCACATCACCCTCAACCTCACCCTCTCCACAATGGTGTGAAACTGATACTGGCTGACACAACAGACACAATTCTACAGAGTTAAGTTTACTTTCTTTTTCATTACTGATGTAGCAGTTTTCATGTGTGAATCATGTGGAGATGGACAAAGAGCTGCAAGAACTGCAAATGACAAGGTGGCACTGAGACAGAGAAGAATGAAAAAGCTACTTAATAAAGATGAGGACATATCTGAGCAGGTGGGCAAAATACACTTTAGCTTACATAGCTAGCATTAGTTTGCAGACTGTCATGAGTATGACACATTTAAGATAAAAGTAACCCAGTTTCCATTTTACCACTAGTGAGACACTTTGATTATCTCAGTGTAACATATAAATGATAAATAAAGTAAAAATAGAAGAAGATGAAAATGTGCAGATTTAGGAGAATTTCACTAACAGGAAGTCTATATATATATATATATATATATATATATATATATATAAATACAACCCCAGTTCCCAAAAGTTACCAAATTAAGACGCTGTGTAAAATGTAAATAAATGTAAATTAAAACAGAGTGCAAAGATTTGCAAATCTCATAGACCCATATTTTATTCACAATAGAACATACAACACATATTTCATGAAAAACATTAACTCGTTTAGAACTTGATGACAGCAACAGATCTTCAACAAGTCTTTAACTAGAGCGCATGTACACACAGCACCTTATATTATATGGAATCTAACAAAAAATATTTGTCACATAAATATGATGGAAAGAAGGAAGACACACATACAGTGTTATGAACATTAAGAGAAAATGTCACACTCACCTTCAGAGACATGAAGCCCAATGAAGAGAAGATAAAAAGTCAGCAACATCCTCACTAGTAAAACAACACTGAGTTCACAGCACACTGACAGCTCCACACCCAGCACTACACTAGCCCTGTATACCACACTGAGTACACAGCTCTCTCAGCAGCTCTTCACTGGAGTCTAACCCACTCTAATGTCCGCGCAGCTCAGACTGTCTGTTTGAATGGAGCTCGTCTGTCTTTTAAATTTTTCATCATCAGGTTTGTGACGCTCTCAAAACCATACAAAAAGACATGCTGGTCTCTGAGTCGTGAGAAGACTTACCATTTCCTCTTTTGTGACGCATCAATTCACAGCACAAACACTCACAGTGACCAACGTACTCTGGGGGTGGGGGGGGGTGGTTGAGTGTCACCATGTGTGGTCTGTGTGCACAGGATGCTGAAATCCTGTTCTCAGAAAAATGTGACAGTACCTTAAAATATCTGCCTGGATCTTTCATTTTCCTTCTGTTCAGTCTTAAACTGTATGTCATGTTGGAAATATTATGAGTTTAATATGCACTTTCAATGATTTATTGAACACTGACACACCAAACTCTGTGTTTGAAAAAAACGAAGGCATTTGATTTTTTTAAGCTTTGCAAACTGAAAGCATGATAAGTTCTGCCCACAGAGACTTCCTTTAAAAATGAGTAATCTAGTATCCTGATATAGTCTGTATTTCACATATGGACCATTTCAAGAGAATTTGATCAAATTCTAGTCGCACAATAGAAGAACTATTTAAAAGGAGAAGTAGGGATTCAGATCTTAGATATTTATAAGGTTTATATTATGATCTATTTAAACCCAATGTCTTAACTGAGATAATAAAAGGCTAAAATTATACAAAATCATCATTTATAGGACACCTTCTGTCTTTTTTGTCTGTCCCAAACCCTAACCCCTAAATTTGAACATAAAAAATAGTAATTTTTTTTTTTCTTTTTTGTATTTTTTCAAAATAATTTTTTAAAGTGAAATGGAAGGATTTACATTTGTCGTGAGTGTAATTATAAAAAAAAATCCCGCACATTTTCATTTTACTATTGTAGTTAGTTAAACAGTTTTAGTCCATAGGCTCAGCCTTATTTTAATCACTCCCTTGCATTTTAGAGCAGGAAATGAGACTGTATCTCAACCACCTGGTGAGCAGATCGATCAGAAATAAAGCACAATGCCACCATTTGGTCTTATTAATATAAATGTTACAGAGAGACGAGCTAGTGATACCTCAGAAGACTCTAAAGACTGTCATAAACATAAATGAAATGTGGTTTGAGCTGCTGGATTTGCTTTTTGTTTACATTGCTCCTTTTTTTAATCCGTTTTATTATGATTGTAATCAGCTATGGGATATGTGCAAATTTACTACAGTGGATCAATCTAGTTAACATACATTTGAATACCTTCTTCTCCACCATGATTTTCAGGCATGTGTAAATAAAGATACCCATTTCTGATTGGTCCTCTCCTATATCCCAGGGAATTTTGGGTAAACGTCCCCATGGATGCTGTCTACACCACAGGCTGAGGTAAGTGTCCAAAGAAGACACACATGAGCACCCCTCTGAACAAGTGAGAACTGATAGCCTGTAGTTCACCTGATGAGTCTGTAGTTCACCTGCACTGCACAGTTCCATGTTTTCCTGCTATAAAACACTTGGATCAGTTCGAGATGGACTTTAGTCCCCTTTATTTGAACAGCTCCCAATAGATTTTTTATAGATTTTAAAATTATTAGCAAACTATCTGTGGAAGTAGATGATTCTCAACCGTGTTGGAGGTTAGTATTAGTACTAGGGTTAAGTTTAGAAAAAAGGTGAGGGTTAGGTGTAGTTTGTTTTGAGTTCAAAGTTTGGGTCATTGTTAGATTTGAGGAAATTAAGGTGAACTGAATAGAAATTTTGTTAAATATAAGTTAAATAGACCACTGTAGTCATGTCATCATTTTGTAGTCAGCGCATGCTCTTGTACCCATATTAGGAACTCTGGGTCTAAGCTCCATTTCTCTATGGGCAGAATGAATAGGGTTTTCTGCTGACCCCCTGATAAACTGATTTAGGCTCTCAGAATATCCTCATTATTATTTTAATGCAGGTAACATTTTTCTGAGGACCTTTTTTTTAGGACATTCGCCAGCTTTTTGTTCGACCTTTCCCGTTCCACCTTAAGAGGTGCACATTCTAAACTGCTGCACCATTTAAGGTGGAACGGGAAAATGCGAACAAGCAGCCGGCGAAAGAGAAGCTGACTTCAGCCTCATAGTTTTAACACAGGTAGTATTTTTGATAAGGAGTTTTAGCCTATCAAAATATTTCGATGACAGCACATCTCGTCAGAGCACCGCCATAGCCCACCTTAGTTTCGTGTAGCTTAGTGACATCAAATTGATGCGCAGTAGCTTTAGCTCACATGTAACAATATAGTATTGTAGCTCTTTAATAACCTCGTATCGGGTTCTGAACAGTTTTATTTAACACAGGGTGCGACAGAGGGGGTTAGAGGGAGAGGTTGAACGTGGTGTGAATGCACTAGCAACCTCACTACTAGTCAAAGTCAAAGTCAAAGTGAACTTTATTGTCATTCATACTATAAAACAAAGAGTGCACAGCTGAACAAGATTGCATTTCTCATACTCCGATGTGCAAAATATACATCAATAACATAAAGGCACCTGCACATAGACATACTAGACAGCATAGACAGACATAAAGCCATATGTAAAAGGAGAAAAAATATATACACATATAAAAGAAATTATTGTATAGAAAAAATATTGCAGCGATGCAGCTGCCATACCACACTGGGAGGCTGCTGGTCAAGATGAGAACTATGGTGCCTCTGTAGAAACATGTGAGGATAGAAGGGGGGAGGTTTGCTCTTCTTCGCACAGTGTAGCAGGAAATGTAAACTTGACACTGGTAAATAGTAATAAAGTGATGTGAACATAGAAAATATTACACAAAAAATGCATTTTTATATAGAAGATAAAGTTCAGAGGAAAAGCATGTTGTGTATTGTTAAAGAGAGTTGAGTCGTTTAATGGCCTGTGGGAAGAAGCTCCTGCTGAATCTGGCGGTCTTGCACCACATGCTGTGGTAGTGTTTGCCAGAGGGCAGAAGGCTGAACAGTCCATGGGCAGGGTGGGTGGGGTCTCTGACTATCTTGGTGGCTCTGCTGAGGCAGCATGACTGGTAGGGATCTTGTGTGGATGGAAGTGGGGTTCTGATGATTCTCTCTGCCATCCTCACCACTCTCTGGAGGGACTCCTGGTCTGCAGCGATGCAGCTGCCATACCACACTGGGAGGCTGCTGGTCAGGATGAGAACTATGGTGCCTCTGTAGAAACATGTGAGGATAGAAGGGGGGAGGTTTGCTCTTCTCATCCATCATCCACCATGTCAGGTCGTCCATGATGTGCAGTTCCAAAAACATAGTGCTTCTCACTGACTCCACAGCGTTACGATGGATTGTAAGTGAGGTATGTACCATGTGCTTCCTCCTGAAGTCGACAGTCATTTCATTTGTCTTGTTGAGATTCAGGTTGTTATTGTCACACCAGATGACAATTTGGTTCACTTCCTCTCTGTAGGCTGAGTCGTTGTTATTGCTGATAAGGCCCACAACTGTTGTATCATCTGTAAATTTAATAATGTGGTTTGAGTTATACTTGGCACAACAGTAATGAGTCATCAGGGTGAACGACAGAGGGCTCAGCACACAGCCCTGAGGAACTCCAGTGTTCCCGATGATGGTTTTAGAGGTGTTTATTCCAACTCACACTTTCTGAGGTCTGTCTGTGAGGAAGTCCAGTAACCAGTTGTACAGTGGGGTGTTGATGCATAAGGAGTTTTCTTACCAAGTGCACGGGGATGACTGTATTGAAGGCAGAGCTGAAATCAATGGGGAGCATTTGCACATAACTGGGGTGGGTCGAGTGTTGTCAGGAGTCTGGATGTTATGTGATTTCTGAACAGCTTTCCAAAGCACTTCATCATGATGGGAGTGAGCGCTTTAGGGTGGTAGTCATTGAGTGTTGATGCTGGTGACTTCTTTGGCAATGGTGTGATAGGGCTGCCCTGAATGCCTGTTTAATGTTTGTGTAAATTGGATCTAGTGTGTTTTCTCCCCTACCCTAATGGTGCTATCGGGAATACTGGAATTAAGCCATGTCTCAGTAAAGATAAGGGCACAACAGTCTCTCATCTTGTGTTGGGTGGTTAAATCCAGTCTTAAATAGCCCATTCCAGTGGTTGTTTGACAGCAGAATCGATGGAAGCGCAGGTCTGTGGGGGTTAGCTTTTAGCCTAGCGCTAATAACCACTCAAGTGCCGCGTTTGCGTGGTCTCTCACACCGCTTTCATTGCTTCCTGCGGCGGTTGGTGATGGTAGGTGAGATTTCAGCTGTTTAGGCCTCTGGATTTTGCTGGTGTAGAATCCCCAGTTCATGGAGTATTTTGGGTTCAAAAGCTAGTAAATCCCCAGGAAAGTTGCTGGATGAGTCGGATGCACAAAGTCCGAGCAGAGAACTGTGACTATAGACTAATCTCGCATTCGACTGTGTCAGAATAGAGAGTACATTTAACTTAAAACGCACATCACTAATGGGAGCCAGATTAGCTGCTGCCATGCAGGGCGCCGCCATCTTGAATAGTGTAATAATACTATATTATGTGCATATTATGATTTTTAGGGTGCTGAAAGCTTACTAATGGCAGTGTTCTAAAGATGTCCACCTGGAGTTGAAGCATACAGGCATGTACAGTTCATGCAGAGAGGCAATGAGAACCCTATTTCTCTACATTCTACAGGGCTGAGGGCACCTTCTGGAACAGGCTTTAAGGTATGAACACAGATGTGTTTTCTGCCACTAGTGATCTCTACAACAGTCTGTGTTGGTGAAAGGATACAGGAGCTGCTTATTTTCTCTCTACAGTCGTGTGAACTCTGAAAGCTCTACTATCATCCTCCATTAGCATAGTCCTGATCTTGCATTTAGGAAGGATTTTCAGCACCTTGGACAGTGACCAGCAGCTTTGGGACATTCCAGATGTCAGAGGGACAGAAGAGTCTCTTACTTTTTCACTTCTCATGAGAATAGGTGTTCAGATAATGCAGTCCATCATTCCATTAGATGTACATTTGTTTGCCTTTAAACACTGTCTGGCAGAGGAAAATGAATATGACTGCAGGTTGTCAAATACCAATGTGCGTTTAAGATCCAATGTGGTGAGTATGACTCTGAGCAAAAGGAGAGGAAGATGAACAAATAAACACTCCCCAGAACAAAGCAGAAACCACCTAATAGTGCAACTTAAATTATTTGTGTTTATTACACAATAAACATTCTAACATAATCATGAATTATAGGTGAGTAGTTCACTCACAAATTCATCCAAAAATGCTAATGAGAATTGAGTGCTGACCTGAATATAAGGCACAATGAAATGGTAAAAACATAAATCAAGGTTACATTACGACGAGACTGGTCTATTAGAAGGACAAAGTGACCATAGAAACATAGGATGGCCTCAGCACAGAAGCACGTGGGAGATACAATGCTAGTTTTATTAAACTCAATACTTTGATTGAAAAAAGCAAATAAAGAAATGATTTATTCGAACAAAACATGTTTTATTCAATCTTAATCTCAAGACACATCAATTTAGCTTCTGACCTGTTTCACTTTTCACAGTGTACCAAAAACCTTGATAATTTAAAAAAAATTGACAAAGTAATATCACCCTCATTTGACCAAGAGTTTTGTTTTTTTTTAGCTTGATTGTTGTTTGTTAAATAAAATATAGCAACTGTATTACTTACAACATTTAAAGCTGTACAGTGACAACATGATGACATTTAACTTGCGCTTGACAGTTCTTCATATTGTAACGGGTTTTGCAATTTTTAATATTATTATTGCTGGAACCTTATGTGATGGGTGTGAGGTAACCCGGATTTATTTGAAGTCTACAGACCAGGGCAAGAGAGAGAAACGCTCGCACCAAGGATGCTTTAGAAAAGGGAATTTATTGGCTAAATATCAAACTACTTTTGGACTACACTCAATGATAAACAATAGAAAATAAAACCAGAAAACAAAACAAAACAAAACAAAGTGATAGTAATGAAAGACAAATTAGCTCGAGTAAGTTAGAGTGATTCACGGCTAAATGGTATGAGGCAGTGTGGTTTGGGGAGTCGCTTGGGAGAGCCTCTAGAGAATTAACCTAAGCCTGGACGGGAAGAACTATATGGCTGGATGTGCCTATAAAAGTTCTCTTATTAAATAAATTGGCGTCAGGACCCTGACTGCAAATTGATGGTTCCAGCTTACGTGGGAGTCGGGGGCTGACTTCAGGCGGGTCGTCTCAGGACAGACTCGATCGAAGGCTGGAGCTCACGCGGTGGATCCTCTCCTAGCTGGCCGTGGATGCTGCATCTCCGTGCGGGCACGTGCCTTCCCGTTAGTGATTGGGCGGAGGCGTCTCGTGGCCGTCTGACGGTGGAGCTTGGGCGGCCTTTCGAGGGTCGATCTGTTCACAGATCAGTGCGTGGCTCTGGGTGCGATGCTGGGTCTCCGTGGCGTCAGAACTGCTCCCACTCCGCTGGCGAGGTTCAGGTTGCAATCATGGTTCTGAGGCTGGTGATACTAATTTAACTAACTACCTCTCTTTAGCAGAATCGAAAGTTATGGGTATATTCTCCCGGGCCAGACAAGAAATATCCACCTTCCTTCTCTGAGGGTGGTTTAAACGTAAGGTGTGTAGACGGACAGGCAAGTTACAAAACAAACAAATGTTTCAGATCTGAAAATTTAGCGTTCTAATACTTCTGACCTGTCTTTCTGACCTAGGCCGGCACAAACTTAGAAACTTGTTGCGAACGCAGGAACTCTCCCAAATTTGCGGTGCACTCTGGTTTTGCTCGGCTGGAGGCCCTACCCTTTGGAGGTAGTGCCAGAGTGCTGATAGGTTGACTAGCTTGTTTCCCTCTCTGATTGGTTGTGCATAATTTGAGGAACGCCTTCCCCAGAATCACTGCCGCCTTTGTTTCAGCTAGTTTAAACAAAGAAAAAGAACATTTCTATATCATCCAATTGGTTTAACTTTCAAAATCAAGGAATGAACAATTTAGATATTCAGGCATGTTTCTAAGAGAGAGTTTAACCCTTGTTACCTGATACACAATACATGTCAAAGAACACAGGTACTACTTGCCTATCAACTCTGAACATGACCCAATGCATGAAAAAAATATAATCAACAATAAAAGGAAAGGAACAAAGGAAGAAAGAAAAGAAAACCACATTCAGGATACATCTTGGTCAATGGTCTAAACTCATAGCAATTAAATGGTTGGGTCTGACTGTTATCAAAGTTATACTCTACGTATTTCTAGCACTTAACGATAGAAAAAGATACAGGTAATATTTAGGTACTACCCAACAACAAGATTAATACCACAAGTAGTATTACTTACAGATCATAGAAACGTCGATAATCAAGGAGACAAAGCACGAATCATCAAGCAGAATCAAGCAGACAAAGCATGAGGTTTTCTTGCTTTTTTATGAGCACATGTCCTTACAGTGGTGATGTGGTAATTTGCGGTTTCACCACTTGGGGGTGCTGTGGGTCCATGCTTGAGATCCCTAGGGAATTTAGAAAGTTGGAATTTTGCCATCCAAAGTCGTACAAATTCCGTTTTGGTATGTCTAGTTTAGTTAAAAAGAGTTCTAACGAATGGTTGTAGTTTGGAGGGGACAAACACCTTAGAAATGTACTTTCTGTTACTTAAGATAAAAAGTTGTCCACAGGATTTTGGAGAGCCATGCAGCTGCATTCCAGTGAAGGGTCCTGTTGCCCCCTAGGTCGAGGGAGAGGGGTGCAGCCTCTTGATTCAGCCATAAATCTGACTGAGTCTGGGGTTGGGGTATTAAGCCAACAGCTTTACGCCTCACTCCCAGACTTGCTGGAGCCAAAAGGCCCTTAACTTTTGGGTAAACACTCTGCTTGAAGTAGAGTTTCAGCCAGTGTTTCGCTACAATATTAAAGATGAATAAAAAAAAGAAGTATTTAATAAGCAGTTATAGCACATGAATAAATATTAAGCAGTGAACTGTAATATCTGATGTATATATACAGCTGAGAGTTTTAATGCTGACTGGTGGAGGAGCCAAAATAAGACCAGTAAGAAGTAACACCTGAGTTTTAACAGTATAGATGACAGTTGGCTCACTGTTCATTAAGCAACAGGTCACTCTTTTTATTCAAGTTTCATAGCTGCTTATTAATAATTTTTAAGGTTTTTGTGATCTTATTGACATCCAGTACTCTACTAATTTTAAACCTTTCATAAATCCTTTATAAAGCTAGTCTCATTGAAAAGTCATGCCAAATAAATATTTAAGATAATGTATTTTGGCTGCCAAACACAGAATCACACCAACATTGCAGAGCAATGTTGCACTACTCCAGACTGACCACTCAGCAGTGCTGTAATGAACTCTGACAGGATCTGTTGGAAATATTTCCAAAAAATATTAAATCACACATAGAAGACAATTAGTATAATTAATACAGCTTGATTGTGTAGTTTGTACCTTTGTTTCTCTTGGTGTGATAAACCACAGCTACTATAATGTGGAGGAAGATCACAGTGACCAAGGCAAAGGGGATGAAGGGCAGAGACTGTGGAGGGACTGAAACGAGAAGTGTTACAGTCTGGAGAACATGTTAAAGACTCTTAACTAAAATGTACCAAAGCTGTAATAACTTGTTGCTGCTGGTGTGATACTGCTGTGTTTACCATTGGTCACTGGAGTGGATGCTGTGCCTAGAATGCTTGGATTGGTTAGTCCACTCAACTCTACACTAGATTTTGTAGTTTTATTTGGGTCTTCTGTAGAGAGAGAAGGGTTTTATGGTCATTATAGAAGCATGTAGCTCACTGTCCATACACAGAAACACTAAACGGGTATTCTTTCCCATTACATTATATTGTGTAGTGGAACATAATATTCCTAAGCCTCATCACTTTTATAAGAAATGTATATCATATTCATGTCTACATTCATTATTGTTCTCTCACTACAATACCCAGCATGCAGTATGTAAAAAAGGCTTAATTAGGCCTGAAATGTTGGTCTGAATTGAATTATTTTGTAACACCAACACATTGTTTTTCTTTCCGTTCACTCACTTTAGGAAAGAATTAAATTGATGTAACTTATTTTATACATGTGGAAACATTTGTAAAGACAAAGAGCTTTTATTCCAGTATAAATTTGCTACAATAACATATTCAGCTTTTTGCAGTACTAAATGTAGTGATTGTAACACTTTTCATTGTGAGTATCGCTTTAATAACATTCATATAAATTAATATAAATTATAATGAATTATCTAAAAAATATGTCAATACAATGTTCTCTGATAAATCTGATACAGAATGTGATCAAAGCTGTAGAGCAGAGATTTGAAATATGTATCATACAAACCTGTAGAGAGTTAGTACAGTTTAAACTTAGTATTGAGATGGGAGAAAGAATAGAGATCTCAACAGTATTTCACCTTTAAAAGTCAGTCTGACGTATGTGTGTTCACTCTCTGTAACATAACACCTGTACTCTCCTCCATCCTCTTCAGTCAGGTGTGATATGAGTAGAGAGAGATTTCCTGGAGAGTGACCGTTAACCAGCTGAACTCTGTTTCTGTACTGACCACTCTCACTGTATAGCTCTTCCCATCTGTTTTTGAATCTGTTACGTTTCTCCCAGGTGAATGTCTCAGGTTTGGTGTGTTGGTCAGTGCAGTAACAGGGCAGCAGTACTGACCCTCCTGTATGAGCTGTGACAGTCAGTGTTTTTTTATTGTTGATCAGAGTGCAGCCTGTAGAAACACACATCAGAAAGACAAGGCTAAGCAAAACACTGAAAAAATGAAAATCAAAATTGTTTTTTTTAGGTATGATATGTGGTAATTTGCAAACAAAAACATAACAAAATGTGCAGCCTGCAGAAACACATATCAGTAAGATAAAGTTCACACTCTCTTTATCTCATATCACAGATAATACTTTTTTGAATAAATGAATTCAGGAAATAACTTAATGAAGCTCAAAGCTCTCCCAAAGTCAAGAATTGAATCATAAAATAGAAAATCATATGCATATAATACTAGACTATTAAATGTTCTTCTGTTTTATTTTTGGCTAAGAAACCACTAAAACTGCATCCATCAACCTGAACACTCAGTAACAATGTGAAGAACATTTATGACTATGCACATTGTAAACGCCCCCTCACTGCCTTGTTTCTTAACAGTAATCTCTTCACTCTCTATGTTGATTAAACAGATGAGATAGAGCAGAAATGATAATAAGGTCTCACTATAACTTTAATATCAGAAAGAAAGATTAGTGCACAGATGAGTTTTTAACGCTGTGGTATTTTCACTGCTGTTCAAGGCAGGAGCCAATCAGTATTGATATATAAATTGTGTCATGCATATTAAAAACCAACTCCAAATGAAGATCTGTTTGGCTGCCAAACTGGACACAATGAAAGAAATGAAAACAAAAAAAAATCTTCTACTTAGTTTCCAGTTAACTAACAATAAATTAACCTTTTAAAAGGCCAGTATTTAATATTTTCATGCTAGCCCCAAACAAATTGTCCAGCACAGAGTTACTACTATGATATATCTATCGCTGTTGTCGGAAAAAAAAACCTTATATCTCCATTTTTGATGTTTTTCAGTTTTTGGCAATTTAAAATTCCTGTTCCATTGTATGTAAATTTAATGATGAATGGAGTAGGAGAAGACCTAAAATGATTTGGAAAAACCTGGTTCCATTGACTATATATAGAAGAAGATGAAATTTTCCTAATAGCAAGGCAATAACTATACATATATATATATATATATATATATAAATACACAGTGGTGTGAAAAAGTGTTTGCCTCCTTCCTGATTTCTTATTCTTTTGCATGTTTGTCACACTTAAATGTTTGAGATCACACTTTAGACAAAGATAACACAAGTAAACACAAAATGCAGTTTATAAATAAAGAAAAAGTGAAAAAGTGATTGCCCCTTAAACCTAATAACTGGTTGGGCCACCCTTAGCAGCAACAACGGCAATCAAGCGATTGCGATAACTGGCAATGAGTCTTTTACAGCGCTGTGGAGGAATTTTGGCCACTCATCTTTGCAGAAATGTTGTAATTCAGCCGCATTGGAGGGTTTCCAAGCATGAACCGCCTTTTTAAGGTCAAGCCACAGCATCTCAATCGGATTCAGGTCAGGACTTTGACTAGGCCACTCCAAAGTCTTAATTTTGTTTTTCTTAAGCCATTCAGAGGTGGACTTGCTGGTGTGTTTTGGATCATTGTCCTGCTGCAGAACCCAAGTGCGCTTCAGCTTGAGGTCACGGACAGATGGCTGGACATTCTCCTTCAGGATTTTTTGGTAGACAGCAGAGTTCATGGTTCCATTTACTACAGCAAGTCTTCCAGGTCCTAAAGCAGCAAAACAGCCCCAGACCGTCACACTACCACCACCATGTTTTACTGTTTGTATGATGTTCCTTTTCTGAAATGCTGCATTACTTCTACGCCAGATGTAACGGGACATACACCTTCCAAAAAGTTCAACTTTTATCTCGTCAGTCCACAGAGTATTTTCCCAAAAGTCTTGGGGTTCATCAAGATGTTTTCTGGCAAAACTGAGACGAGCCTTTATGTTCTTTTTGCTCAGCAGTGGTTTTCGTCTTGGAACTTGGCCATGCAGGCCATTTTTGCCCAGTCTCTTTCTTATGGTGGAGTCATGAACACCGACCTTAACTGAGGCACGTAAGGCCTGCAGTTCTTTGGATGTTGTTGTGGGGTCTTTTGTGACCTCTTGGATGTGTCGTCGCTGTGCTCTTGGGGTAATTTTGGTCGGCCGGCCACTCCTGGGAAGCTTCACCACTGTTCCATGTTTTCACCATTTGTGGATAATGGCTCTCACTGTGGTTCACTGGAGTCCCAAAGCTTTAGAAATGGCTTTATAACCTTTCTCAGGCTGATAGATCTCAATTACTTTGTTTCTCATTTTTTCCTGAATTTCTTTGGATCGCAGCATGATGTCTGGCTTTTGAGGATATTTTGGTCTACTTTACTTTGTCAGGCAGGTCCTATTTAAGTGATTTCTTGATTGAGAACAGGTGTGGCAGTAATCAGGCCCTTTCTTTTTCCCTTAATAATAAAGACCTTCATTTATAAATTGCATTTTGTGTTTACTTGTGTTATCTTTGTCTAATATTTAAATTTGTTTGGTGATCTGAAACATTTAAGTGTGACAGTATATATATATATAAGCCGGAAAACAAAAAAAGTAATAGAAAAGCATGTTCATTCCTAGTCTGTTAACATTTATCTGCCTGCTGTGATGAATTGGCTGATAAATACTGAAAGTTTTAGCATGCAGTTTTGAGTGTCTTGAGAAAAAATACTAAATGTATTCATGTATGCAATGATTTTTAAATGCTGAAAATAAGCCCAAATATTGAGTAAGTTCACATTGGTTCAAAAAGAGAGAGAGAGAGAGAGAGAGAGAGAGAGAGAGAGAGAGAGAGAGAGAGGCAGGCATATCTGTCCTTAAACTGACCTGAATCACTTAAGTACACAGTAAGTATGTGTCTTTAACTAACTTATATTTGACACATAGATATTAGGATAGGATACATACACAAACGCAATGTTATGAACATTAAGAGAAAATGTCACACTCACCTTCAGAGACATGAAGCCCAATGAAGAGAAGATAAAAAGTCAGCAACATTCTCACTAGTAAAACAACACTGAGTTCACAGCACACTGACAGCTCCACACCCAGCACTACACTAGCCCTGTATACCACACTGAGTACACAGCTCTCTCAGCAGCTCTTCACTCTAATGTCCGTGCAGTTCACAGGAGCTGGGAGGCAACCTGTACTTTACAAGAAATCTTTCATCTTTTAAAGTTTTTGTCATCAGCTTTGTAACACTCTCAGAACCACAAAGTCACATGGTTTCCTCTGAGTCAAGAGATCTCTTACTGCATCGTCTTTTGTGGTGCATGATTTCACACTACACACAACCATACTGACCATGGTACTGTGTTTGCAGTGGACATGGGATGGGGGTAGGGATGGTTAAGTGTCTGCTAAAAATGAAAGAGGGAACATGAGAGACAAATGAATCAGTTAACCACAGTAAAGTTAAACATGTCCCTCTTAAACTCTTTTCTGAGCTTACATTGTGCTGGACCACATACATTGTTTCTAGGGTTCATAAAAGTGATTTGTTTTGAGTATCTCCAGGAGCTACAACCGCATATGTAGAGTTTGTGGGGAGATCACTTCATTTGAAAAGCCAGTGTTGCAACAGAAAAGGATTTTGTACCGCACCAATTACTTCACATTTCTTTCTTTCTCTTTTCCAAGAACTATCGTCCCTCAATCTGTGGTCACAAGAGAAATGAGGAAGTGTGTGAAAAAGAGCAAGGTGTTTTAGAGAAGTAAAACTGAGAACGGTGCAGTGTTGGTGGACCACACACTGCAATACACAATTCAGAATAAGACATAATTAAAATATAGTAACACTGGGAAATGCACCATATGAAAAATAGCAAAACTTTACAACTACCCAGTACTGAGTAAGAGTTAACAGTAATTGTTATTTATACACATTTGTCCATTTTCAAATTCTGATTAAATAATTATTTGTTCACAACTATTAATGATTAGTTAAGTGTTTATTAAACAAAGTTATTATGAAGTGTTGCCAAATATCTTTATGCCTTTGGCATAACCCAGTCATGGTTGGTTCAAAGTGAGATTTTTGTGATTTGGTCCATACCTTTATAATTAGAAACAACCAGGATCTCGACACATTAGATATGTAGATCTAACGCATGTTAATCAACAATACACAAGCTGATGATATCAACACTCTCAGATATATTTGATCTCCTCTGTCCAGGTGGTACATTTGTGGTCATGTGTGCGTTCCCACAATGTTGTAGGGTGCCCCATTTCTCATTTTAGTGTTTGAAGGGACACTCAAAAGCAACTTCTTTGCACACTTACAATGTTAAAGACTGCATCAATATAGAATTTTAACTAAAATTCCTTGGGGTACCTCAGAGGACAAATCAGTTTATTTACAGCTGCCTGACCATCATGGCGGAGAAGAAGATATTCAAGTATTTTAAATGCATATATTAACTGATGAGTCATTGATGTGTATTATGCATATCCCGTACGTTGCACTGGTCTGTCACCCCTCATGACCTCTAACAGTGAGTCAGATGTGGCATGCACAGACTTTGGCAAGGGTGTTTCAAAAGGGGATTTCTGGAAAAGTTCATGTAAGGTTTTTTCAGTATTTTAAAATAAATTGATTTAAACGTGTTACACTGCCTAAGTAAGCCATGATAAATCAGAACAGCCTATTCAAGCTGCCTCAAATGTACGTGAATGAGCAATAAGGAGGAGTGCCAGCAAGGCCCCTTCTACTTTGACTGCAGCCTTCACTTTGAGACATGCCTTGGGTGTTCTGAAGTTGGACAGGACTAGCACTGTTGTATGTTCTAAACTGACAGCAAAAAGCAAAATGAATGGTAGCAGTACTGTGCAATGAAACTGGTGATTTAAAGCAGTTCAAATTATGGATGAAACCAAAGTTTTCATATTAAGCATTTCAAGCTCTTAAAAAAAAAAGCATTAGCAATTTTAACACAAAAAGGGGCTGGATCTCAATTATGGACGCTTCCTCGTGTGCACTCTAATGTCTGTGCAGCACACAGGGGCTGTGTGACAATCTCCTTTTTCTAGAACTCTTCTGTCCTTTAAAGATTTCATCATCAGTTTCGTAAGAACTGCAAAACCACACATGGTAACATGGCGCCCTGAGTTGTGAGATCAGTTAGTTTCTTATTTTGTGGTGCAGCTTTTCACAGCAGACACACACACACACACACACACACACACACACACACACACACTCACACACACACACACACACAAACACACACTGACCAAGCTACCATGTCTGCAGTGGTCATGGGGTGATGGGGGTGAAAGAGATAGCCCTGATAATTCCTCAACTGTTTCTGACTGTAGATATATTTTATTTTTTCCCTATTTTATATTTATATGCTGTACAGCAGTCATGTCAGATTTAAACGTTTGTAAATCTGCTCCTATGCTTCTAAAGTAGGCCTTGGCTTTAAGACTTATCCCTATTGATAAAACTATGCAGGCCAGACCACAGATCACCCTCACTTAAATAAATCAAACACAATGTTGTGATATATCATGCTTTCCATATGAAGCTATTTCTCTGCAGTTCTAAGCTTTTCCTTCATTTTAGTCTCAATATTTCTCCAAACCATGTACAGGTAGACTATGATCTTCGATGTTTGTAGCCATGTGAACAAAAATGTTGTGATGTTATATGATATCTCTAGTTCTTCTCTCTGGAACATTAATGATTGTGAGATGTGATCACATGGTAGTGTAAGACTGATGTGAATTTACTTCAGATGTTGTAACTATTTGTAGTACAAACTATTTCATGTTTCTATAATGATGGAAGGTGGACTACACTCCCAAAAATGATGGTTCTTCCAGGGTCCTTTAGTAAGAAAAACAGTTCTATATAGAACCATGAACACTCAAATAACCTTTGCTTGATTAAAGGGTTCTTTTACATTGTTAAATGGTTCTACAGACTGATGGAGAATGTGCTATGTATGGTTCTATATGGAAACCTTTTGAATTGCATTCTATATAGCACCAAAAAGGGTTCTTCTTTTGTTATGATGTCAGGCTTGTTACAGGCAACACTTTTTGGTGTTATATAGAACCCTTGTCAAAAAGATTCTATACAGGACCATTTGCATGTTCTCCATGTTCTCCATCAATCTGAAGAACTCTTTCAGAATGCAAAGTACCATATAATCATGAAAATGGTTCTTTGAATGTTCATGGTTCTATACAGAACCATTTTTCCTTACTGAAAAACCCTTGAAGAACCATTATTTGTATTATGGAAATAAATAGAAGAAAATTAACCATCCTCTCATACTGAATTACACTGTAAGGATTTGCTCTGCAGTCTAGATCTTGCTTTAAACTATGATAGAACACTGCACTTTAGATTAGAATGAGTTTGTTTGTGTTTGTTATTTTTATATTTAATTTTTCACTTATTAATACTATGAAACATTTTTTATGATAATTGTCAAAAATATTGAACATAAAAAACATGGATCAGTAAATTTTTAAGCTGAAGTTTTTTTGTTGCAAAGATATTGTTTATTTGTAAGCAAATTTTATTTTCACTTTGAGTCAAAGATTGTAAACCTTAATCAAAAAGAAAAGCAAAAGAAAAGACATTAAATAAATATAATTCTTGAGCCAAACCCATTTCACCCCTCGCCCTGACCACGTAGCCCTTAGCCCTTCGTTTTGTGCTTTCACATATAGGGGTAGGGTGTCCCGATTCTTGTTGAGATAGAGGAGTAGGGCAAAGTGTTAGGGATACATGACCCTCCAAACAGTTTTTTGAGAAAAAAAAGAGAAAAAAACAGCAAGATGTTAAATGTGAACATCTTCTATGTTAAAAATGATATGATAACCATTGTATTATCTTAGAACAGGAAAATTTGAATGAGAAGCTGGCTTCTGCTTCATATTACTGAAGAATTAGGGGTGGGCAATAGTAAATAATTGTTGCATCCCCGCTTTCTGAAGGCATATGATGCTCTAAATGTAACTAAAGCCAAGCAGTGAGGAGCTGAACTTTACCCTCCTCTGCTGTCACTGCAGACTGGAAGGGTCGCCTACAGAGCAGCACTGGTAGCTGTTAATGAAGTAACGTTCTTTTTATTTGAGGGTCCCATTTCGTAGAGGAAGATTTCAACCACTACCCCTTGTAACTCAGTTTCCAAGGGGCAAGGTGACACTCTAAAACAAGGGGTAGGGGTAAAAATAAGAAATGGGATTGGTCCCTTCAGTGGTGCTGGAGGATGTTATTAGTTGACTCTGATGGTGGCATATTCACTCTTATCTCCACTGTCAGTCACTGTGGGGGAGCTGGTTGTGTTACTGTGGACTACAGTAGAGTACGTCACCTGATCCTGCAAAGAGAACACAAATATTAATATACACAAGCACATATACACACAAATAACACTCATCACTTTAAGTCACTTTAGAGTTTGTCTAAGTTCAACAGAAAGTGGTTCTGTAGACCTTGGAGAGCCATTATGCATTGCAGTTAGCATAATTATAATATTGTATTTATGTTTCTAATGTAACTTACAGTGATGTTTCTAGTTTGAAGGTGTAAAGCACATATATATTCATATAAATAGACCATATATTCTATAATAAAGTGTGTGTATGGACTGTGATGGGATGTGATGGGATGGGACTCACCTGTGTCTCCTGGTCTCTCCTCTTCCCTCTTTTTTCTCCACTTCCAATGTGTCCTCGCCTCTGCCCTGCAGAATGAAACCATACAAAGTGAGACACACTGTGCACATCTCAAAAGAGTGTGTGTGTGTGTGTGTGTGTGTGTGTGTGTGTGTGTGTGTACGTGTGCACCTCTGTATTTCCAGTAGATGACTCCTCCAATTGCCAGCAGGAGAAGAAGAACAGGAATAATGATTGAGAAAAGCATGGTGAGAGACATTGTACCTGTGTGTGAGAAAACAGAGACAGAAAGAGAGTGAGAGAGAGAGAGAGAGAGAGAGAGAGAGAGAGAGAGAGAGAGAAAGTGAAAAGTACACTCTTAAAAAGATGGTTCTTCATATTCTTTAGTGAAGAAAATGGTTTTGTATAGAACCATGAACACTCATGAGTTTTATATACAACCAAAAAGGGTTCTCCTATTGTTACGAGCTTGACATCATAACAGTAGAAGAACCCTTTTGGGTGCTATATAGAACTCTTGCCAAAAAGGTTCTATATAGAATCTCTGCAGTACATTCTCCATCTATGTTATGAACCATTTCACCATGCAAAGACACTTTAATCATGCAAAAGGGCTGAGTATTCATGGTTCTAACTTTTTGTTGTTGTTGTTGTTTACTAAATAAACCTCGAAGAACAATATTTTTTAAGAGTGTATGATGGAATACAGCACATTGAACTACAAACAATAAATTCAGATATGAAACCTAGGAAGGGTTCTCCTGTTCCTCTATGTGCAGAGCAGTGAATTCTGTAATAAACTGACTACACAGAAAGCTTCATGCTGGTGCAGAATTGTATAGAACATGATAAAGACTTCACACTAAAATATAATAAAGCAGTTGCATCTCACTGCTGCTGTGAGTCGCTGTGCTGTGCTTAACATCAGGCATTGAAGCAGTTGGACTGGTATTTACACTGACCTCTGCAGTAGATGTTGTAGTTTTAGTTGGATCTTTTATAGAGAGAGAAAGGCCTGATAGTTACTGCAGGAACAGAGCAGCAGCAAACAGCTTACTGTAGATACACAGTGACATTGTTAGCATTTACTATTCATTGTCAAAATATTGGTAGTGCTCTATTTTATGGTATGCTAATTAACTAGTATTTAATGAGTAAACATACACAGCCAATTACATAGTGTTAATGTATTTCTGTGTGTGTGTGTGTGTGTGTGTGTGTGTGTGTGTGTGTGAGTGTCCATATAAATAAATAGATAAAAGTATGATTGAATACAGCAATAACACACAATGAATTCAGATATCAAACTCTTGTGCGGAATGTTTTGGAACATGATAAAGTCTTCCCATTAAGATATAATAAAGCTGTTATATCTTACTTTTATTGGGAGTCTCTGTACCATCAGGCATTTTAGATGAATGTGTGGTTGAAGTGGTTGGTCTGGTGTGTTCATTGTCCACTACAGTAGATGTGATAGTTTCAGGTGGACCCTCTGTAGAGAGAGAAGAGTTTGATAGTCAATGCAGGAAAAACATACCAGCAAACAGAGTTACACAGTTACCCAGTGATATCATTAGCATTCAATTAATATATGAGTACACTGTGTGTGTGTGTGTGTGTGTGTGTGTGTGTGTGTGTGTGTGTGTGTGTGTGGCAGTCAGGCTCAAATTGAAGTTTCTGTGTATTTTGCTTGTTGTTTTCTTTGTGTAAGTAATTCATTTAGGTCAGTTTAAGTTTTCTTTAGTCAAGACAACAAATAGTTTCTGTGTAAATACAATTTACATTGTTACACATCATTGTACAGTTTAGTTTCCTTCAAATTACAGAGGACTTTCCAGTATGAACCTGTTGGAATGTTTGGTTCTAATTTCTAAATATGATGACAATAAGAGAACATGTAGTTAATGTGTAATTACTATGTACAATATAATAATTTTATTTACGATCCTGTTTCCATCATATTACAAAGGACTTACAAATAACATTAATAAGGTTGGAACAGATTATTGTACTGGAATAAAAGTACATACACTATTTTACTCTAGATTTCTCTTTCACATAATAATAAAACATATTGAAAGCGAAACTATACCCGGTGTTTCTCACATTATTTACTCTGTACTTAGGCAGGCATATTACATATTTACCATTTGAATTCTAAGTAAGAACTTTTGTACATGCCTGATAATTTTCATGTGCAAAGTATGTACCAGAAAATCACTAGTAAGTACTCTATATTTACCAATTAAATTCTAGTTACTTACCATAAAACATACAAATGTATGTTAATACAGTAAACAAAATGCAGTGTCACCACAGAATGTGATTAAAGCTCATGAGCACAGAAATTTGTTATGTTTACCTAACAAACCTGTACAGAGTTCAGATTAAACTTAGTATTGAGGAGTAAGAATGAACATACATCCCAAACAGTGTCTTACCTTTAACAGTGAGTCTGACATATGTGTAATCACTTTCTGTGAGGTCACACCTGTACAGTGCTGTATCCTCTTCAGTCAGGTGTGATATGAGTAGAGAGAGATTTCCTGGAGAGTGACCATTAACCAGCTGAACTCTGTTTCTGTACTGACCACTCTCAAAGGATATCTCTTCCAGTGTTCTCGTGTTTGGGTTTAGTTTCTTCCAGGTGAATGTCCCGGGTTTGGTGTGTAGGTCAGTGCAGTAGCAGGGCAGCAGTACTGACCCTCCTGCATGTGCTGTGATTCTCAGTTCTTCTCTAGTATTCCGACTGTTAACCAGAGTGCAGGCTGCAAAAAGACAAATCAGTAAGGTAAGAAGAAACATCAATGTAACACTCCCCCTCTAAATAAATAAAAAAAACATCAAAGTAGGGGAGAGCAGAGCGCATCGCATTTTGTTTTTTGCTTAATTATTTTTGAAAGTAGTTGAGCAAAATGAATATCTACACACAAATCCGCTATGAATTAAAAATTAAACCTAACATGTGGGGGTGGTCTCTGAAATAGGCAAAAAAGAGCAGCCACCTAGGACCCCCATATACTGTAGGTGCAGAGGTGCATATGTGAAATAACCTATTCAAATATATTTGTACATGGATGATTCTACTGAATTGCTCCAGTAGTCATTGTTGGAAACATCTTTACTTCTGAAAGACTCAACCTCTCTGCGATGCTCATTTTATATCCAATCATGTGACTGATCTGTTGCCAATTAACCACCACATTACAAAACTTTACCAGCCTTTTGTTGCCCCCTTTTTTGTATTCAAATTCAAAATGGGAATATATTTTTTAAAAAACGATAACATTTCTCAGTTTCAACATTTTATATGTTGTCTTTGAAGCATTTTCAATGAAATATAGGGTTTAAATGATCTGCACATCATTGCATTTTGTTTTAATTTAGATTTTTCACAGCGTCCCAACTTTTTTGGAAATGGGGTTGTATATAAAGAACTGGGATCTATCACATTCTGATCTTTACAACACGTTTGTTGAAGTGTATCATGGCACCAACAAAGTAGATTTCTGAGGACCTCAGAAGGAGAGTTGTTTAAGCTCATCAGGCTGGAAAAGATTACAAAAATATCTCTAAAGAGTTTGGACTCCACCATCCACAGTCAGACAGACTGTGTACAAATGGAGGACATGCAATACCAGTGTTACACTCCCCACTCAACAGTGAGTCTGATGTATGTGTATTCACTTTCTGTGAGATCATACCTGTACAAGAGCAAGGCATGTCATAGGCCATGAGGTCACAAATGAACCCAGAATAACTTCTAAGCAACTAAAGGCCTGTCTCACAGTGGCTCAATTAATGTTAATGTTCATGAGTCCACCATCAGGACACTGAGCAACAATGGTGTGCATGGCAGGGTTGCAAGGAGAAGCTGCTGCTATCCAAAAAGAACAATGCGGTTTGCTAAAGATCACATGCACAAGCCAGAAGGCTACTGGAACAATGTTTTGTGAACAGATGAGACCAAAATAGATCTTTTTGGTTTAAATGTGAAGCTTTATGTTTGGAGAAAGGAAAACACAGCATTCCAGCATAAAAAAAAACGTATCCCACCAGTGAAACACGGTGGTGGTAGTATCATGGTTTGGGCCTCTTTTGTTGCTTTTGCAATGGCCCTAAGCACACAAGCTGTTCTACCAAAGAATGGTTAAAGAAGAATAAAGTTAATGTTTTGAAATGGCCAAGTCAAAGTCCTGCCCTTAATCCTATAGAAATGTTGTGGAAGGACCTGAAGCAGCAGTTCATGGGAGGAAACCCACCAACATAACAGAGTTGAAGCTGTTTTGTATGGAAGAATAGGCTAAAATTACACTAAGCGGATGTGCAAGACTGATCAACAGTTACTGGAAATGTTTAGCTGCAGTTATTGCTGCACAAGGGAGTCACACCAGCTAAAGGGTCACAAACTTTGTTGCCACCAAGTTTTATGCAGAAATATGGAAAATTCTAAAGGTTTCACAGACTTTGAAGAATATATATATATATATATATATATATATATATATATATATATATATATATATATATATATATATATATATATATGGTTAGTTTGAAAGTGTGGTGTGATTGAAAAATATATTTTTAGATTTTTTTGTTTGTTTTTTTTTGGGGGGGGGCACATTTTTGTTTTGACTACTTCCCAAATGTACTTTGGCTGTGGGAAAATGTTTCAAAATGTAAATTTATCATCTCACGAATGTGTATTGATCAAAATGTTGAATAGCTGGCAACCTAAAGAGTCATAGACACGTACAGTAAGAGAAGCAGTAGAAGCATGTACATCGTCTGATGCCAAATCACTGATCATATCACAGGCCACATCCTGACCATCCCAAACCTGAAGCATATACATACATACATATATGCATGTAATATCACAGAAAAAGATCTCTATGTACACTGGCAGCTATTAATTAATTAAAAGTAATATGGGTTCATAGAAGAAAGAGTTTCACTTAATAATGACACTACTGTAACCATCATGGTCACATGATCATGTTTGTTTTTTTATTTGTTTTTTTTTTTTTTTTTTTCTTACCATAGGTTATATATTATTGCTTGCATTTCCACCTACAGCCTCAGGGGGAGCTGTAATCTATACTGACTCCTTGAGGCAGGTTCAGGAAATGAAAAGGCAGGCAAACAGGAAGTAGAAGAGAGTTGTTTGCAACACATGTACTCTCTGCTTGGGCTATTTGTCTCCTGTACTGGGAAACTTGTGTTTCTATGCTGGTGTAGGTACAATGTTTTTTGTCCTTATACAGTCTGTGAACCATGTTCATGAAATTATTATGAAATGTATGGTTTCCAACTGGGTTTATTGAAGCTGTTAGCATACTATGCTAACTCCAGGCTTTGTTTGGTTAAACCCTACATTATTGTTGTTGTTTTGCTCATTTTCAGTAGTTAATGTATTATTAGGAGGAGACTTTATGCCACCCATCAATTCCACTGTTGGTGTAAGGATTACTGTTCCACATATTCCGCTGGACATTTGACCAAAACACCAGGAACTCAATACATTGAAGGCTTCACAGTGTGTTTGTGGACCTGTTTTGGTTCTATTATTTTTGCATTTCCTTTTGACCCACCCACATACATCTTCCTCCGTAGCCCAGTAGGTACCCATATTTTCTTAACGTTTCTGTGTGACCCTATTTTAAGTAGCCGGTTACATAATGGTGGCCCGTATGGGGACCTGCACAGTTTCAAGAATAGAAACTACTGCCTACCTTTTGTCTCATTTTCATTTGCCTATTCTCAAAAGAACCCAAACTCTCTGTAAAGATGGCTGTGAGTACACAGTCACAGGGACTGGATGGGTCCTCACCCCCTTTAGACTTGACTGCTGGTATTTTGTGACTTGAAGATCCATGAATGACATCATTGACACCGGGAGCCAGCTATACATCTGCTCAGATGATGAGGAGGAGATATCAGAACCTGGTGAGAGCCAAGAGGACCAACAAAACTGGCCTCCCCCTCCTGTGGACAATATTCCTGAAGGTTGGGAATATTCCCTGAGCCTTGGTCTGTAAAAGAAGTACAGGGGTTCTAGGGGATGGCTGGATGGTACCATCGCTTCATTCCACGGTTTGCCGACAGAGCAGCCTGCTTGAACGCTCTGAAAAAGAAAGATGCCACGTGGATGTGGACTGACGAGTGCAAAAGAGCCTTTCAAGACATCAAGCAGGCCTTGATCTCCTCACCAATCCTGCTGCCACCGGACTTTATGAAGGGTTTTCAAGTGCAGGTTGATGCAAGTGACAAAGGGCTGGCAGTGGTACTCCTTCAAGAAGTGGAGGGACAAGAACATGCAATCACGTACGTTTCCAGGCTTTTGAAAGGTGCCGAGCTGAATTACTCCACTTTAGAAAAGGAGTGTCTTGCAGTGAAATGGACCATTGAGAAGTGGAGAGTGTACTTTGAAGGACAACACTTTGAAGTGGTAACAGATCATGTTGACCTGTCTTGGGTTTTTAACCATCCCAAACCCTCCTCAAGATTGACCAATAGTCCACTTGCAGGGATTTTCTTTTACGGTTCGGTATAGGAAAGGGACGTGCAACATAGTACCAGACACCCTGCCACGTATCATACCCATACCTGAAGAAGGAGTGGTAGCCACCTGTCAAGCCACAGCCTCCCATCAGTAGTGACTAACACTTAAATTAATGATAGCCATTCATTTTCAGCACAAATTATAAAGAAAGCAGCAACACAAAGCAATCACATTAACTGCTCTGTCTCTGATTTTTCTAGAAGTTTACAAGCACTTTGTGAGGCAATTACAGAAACTAATCACAATTGACTGGAATTGAATTGAATTACTGGGGTGGCTGCTGGAATTTTAAGCTCACTGTGCTAAAGCATTAGCTTTTCAGGCTGCTGTAGCTTTGCACCAAAGCCAGCAATACTTAAGCAAGACTTTTCAAGCCTTGGACAATATCGAGCAAGCTTCAATCAGCATTTCACTCCAAAGAGAGGGGCAGAGCTCATCAAATAATTCATAAGCGTACAATAAAAGGGAAAAAAAAAACAGCTTGATTCTTTCTAGGGTCGAATCGTAGTGTTGGAAATGCACATGTAAAAACACTTCTGGGCATTTTTCACCCTGAACAAAGTCACATGTCTTCTGTGTAGACATCAGAGAACAATTGAAAATGTGTACTAAATACATTCTATGGCAGCTTTAAAGTCTCTTTTGTGGGTAAGATAGAGAATAACGAGGGAGCTAAACTAAACTAAGACTAGCTCATTTCATGCATGTTTACTGTAAAGTCTCCTCTCCACAGACAGTGGAGTTGGGGGATGGGCTGGACACGCACCATCACTGTGACTTCTAATAAACTCAGTATAATTACAAAAGTGTATAACATTAACACATGATTCCTGTACCTACATTGTCCTTCCAAGTTAACTGTCTCATCAGATTAGGATGCAAATTCACCCCCCTCTCCCCCACCAGTGTTCAACTCAAGTTAGTGCCCAAAGTAGAATCTACGATAATACATTGAAGCTTTACAGTACAGCTTTACATTTTAAATAACATTTATAATGTTATGAAGATTAGGATAAAATGTCACACTCACCTTCAGAGACATGAAGCCCAATGAAGAGAAGATAAAAAGTCAGCAACATCCTCACTAGTAAAACAACACTGAGTTCACAGCACACTGACAGCTCCACACCCAGCACTACACTAGCCCTGTATACCACACTGAGTACACAGCTCTCTCAGCAGCTCTTCACTGGAGTCTAACCCACTCTAATGTCTGTGCAGCTCACAGGAGCTGTGTTTAAATCAGCTAGACTGGAACTCTTCTGTCTTTTAGAGACTTTATCAGCAGCTTCTTCAGAACCACAAACCACACACAGTGACGTAGTGGACTGAATCGTGAGAACACTTGCTGTTTCCTCTTTTGTGGTGCATCATTTCACACCACACACACCCACACTGATGAATGCACTATTTCTGCAGTGGACGGTTGGTGGGGGAGGGAATGTAGCTGGGGGGGAGTGGTTGAGTGTCAACATGTTTGGTCTGCATGCACAGGATGCTGAAAGCTCATTCTCAGAAAAGTGTGGTAGTACCTTGATTTGTGTGCCTGGATCTTTCATTTTCTTTGTAATTGGTCTTAAACTGTATGTCATG
>NW_023495782.1:0-30179 GCF_904425465.1 Colossoma macropomum
TTTTTCGGTGGCGTGTGTGAGTGTTTTGGTGGCATTTGTGAGTGTTTCGGTGGTGTGAGTGTTTTTTGTGTCGTGTGGGAGTATTTGGCCGTGTGTGTGAATTTTCGGCAGTGTGTGTGTTTTCAGTGGTGTGTGTGTGTCTTTCAGTTGTGTGTGTGATTGTTTCAGTAGTGTGTGTGAGTGTGCTTTAGTGGCGTGTGTGTGAGTGTTTCGGCGGTGTGTGCGAGTGTTTTGGCGGTGTGTGCGAGTGTTTCGGCGTGTGTGCGAATGTTTCGTGGTGTGTGCGAGTGTTTCGGCGGTGTGTGCGAGTGTTTCGCCGGTGTGTGTGGGTGTTTCGTGGTGTGTGCGAGTGTTTCGTGGTGTGTGCGAGTGTTTCGCCGGTGTGTGCGAGTGTTTCGGTGGTGTGTGTGAGTGTTTCGGCAGTGTGTGCGAGTGCTTTGGTGGCGTGTGCGAGTGTTTCAGTGTTGTGTGAATGCTTCAGTGTATTTCTCCCTAAACGGCCACTCATAGACATCACACACACACACACACACACACACACACACACACACACACACACACAACATGACACACACACAGAAAAAAGAACTGACCCTCTTATACACAAAACACACATTTAAAAAGAAAATTAATACACAGAAAAACAGGACACACACACACACATTGAAAATATGAAATCACATACACAAAATGACACACACACACACCCACCCACACACACAAACACACATACACACAAAATCAGACAAACACACATTGCAAAAAAAACCCTCTCTCTCTCTCTCTCTCTCACACACACACACACACAAAATCACGCACACTCACACAC
Source organism: Colossoma macropomum (assembly GCF_904425465.1). Taxonomy (NCBI): domain Eukaryota; kingdom Metazoa; phylum Chordata; class Actinopteri; order Characiformes; family Serrasalmidae; genus Colossoma; species Colossoma macropomum. The sequence goes on from NW_023495782.1 coordinate 830, forward strand.
ACACACACACAGAGACACAAAATCACATACTCAAAAACACACACACACACAGAAAATAAAAAAAAATCACACACACAGAACAAAGAAATGATACACAAAAACCGACACACTAAAGTTTTTGAAAAAAATGCAACACATACATACACACAAACACACACTCACACACACACACACACACACAAAAGCATTATCAAAAACAAATAAAATATTAAAAATATCTTTCAGCCTCTTTATTCTTCATTGTTACTGTGATCCATTTTCAGATATTTTATTGAATAACCTGCTGAGAGAATTCAGGGTTTATTAGAGCTGTCATTTATTTAAAGGCTTCATATCATAGAAAAGGTTTTTCCTCACTTTTGAAAAATAAATCAGTTTAATGTCGTATATAAACATCACTGCAGTTTCAAAACTCCAGCAGTCCAAACAGTCCAAATATGGAAAATAAGCTGCAATCTATTCATGTATGTATCCACCTATTCAGTCTACAGCAGTTTAGCCCTGCCCATTCAAAACTGAATTAAACTGGTTTTTGAACGATGCACAGTACAGGACAGCCAATCACAACAGAGCTTATTTACATATATATATCAGTATTAAAGGCACTGTAACAAAAACAAATAAAGAGAATAAAGAGAGGCTGGAAAACGGTCATGAAGAAATGAATTATGTAATTAATATTTAACAACAAAAACTTCAGATTGTTTATCAGGAACAACGTTGACCGATCACATGATCAGAGGTGTGAAGTAACTAGTTACCTTTTAAGTTCATGTACTTCAGTAAAATACTGTGGCGGCTGTTTTTAGGAACAAACTGAAAGTAAAGTTTATAAAGGAAATGGTTCTATTTAGAACCATGAATTTGATATTAAACCGTTTGCCTGATTAAATGGTTCTTTGGATGGTGAAAAATCGTTCTTCAGATTGATGGAGAATGTGTTGTATATGGTTCTATACAGCACCAAAAAGCATTCTGCTACTGTTACGATGTCAAACTTGTATACAATAGCAGAACCCTTTTTGGTGCTACATAGAACCACTTAAAAAAAGGTTCTTACACATGTTCTCCATTAATCTGAAGAATGATTTCATCCATAATTTGTTCATTGCATGGTGAAATTGTTCTGCAGATTAACAGAGAACGTGTTGTTCTCCATTACATGGTTCTGTGTAGCACCAAAAAGGGTTCTGCTATTGTATACAAGCTTGACATCATAACAGTAACAGAATACTTTTTTGTGCTATATAGAACCATATACAACACATTCTCCGTCAATCTGAAGAAACATTTCACCATCCTAAGAGCCATTTAAAATGGTTTACATGGTTCTATATAGCATCAAAAAGGGTTCTGCTATTGTGTAGAAGCTTGACAAGATTGTAGCAGAACAGTTTTGGTGCTACATAGAACTATTTCTTTACCATTTCTTTAACCAGTTCTTTAGATTTAGGAGTGATAAGTATGTTCCATAATCACTTTGGCAGCTCCTCAGGGTATGGCCAATTGCAGAGCGAGGTAAAGACAGACTGTGCGTATGTGGTTCCGGCATTCTAGCATCAACTCTTGAAGAACAGGCATTTGCAGAGGTCTACTGATGGTCTCAAATGCAAGCAAGCTCGTTTGAAAACCTTGTGGATCATATTGGCGTCTAGTTGTTGGGCTTCAAAGAATGCTGGAGTAACAAGTTTGTTGCCACAAGGCCTGAGCATTTCAATACTAAAAAAAGAAAAACCATAAGACACAGGCTTAAGAAAATGAGTTATTAGTACAACGATATCTGAACCTCTCACAATTTACTTTTACCATGACAAGAAATATGGTACCTTACCTTACACCACAGGGAACTTTCCTTCTAAATGCTTCTCTGAGTTTGTTGATGACTGTTTTGCAGTCCCGAGTCTTGTCAAACTTGAATGCATTCAAAACATTTCCAGTTTCATACAAGGGTCTTTTATTGGTCTGGTTTACAATTGAATTTTCACAGGGGCTTGACAGCAGTATTACATCCTTGTGGAAGGTCCGGTGAAAAGGTGTTCGTGATCTGAAATTGAAATAAGGACCTTGTTAATTTGCAATGGAGTTAATTAATACAGAGGAACCAAGTAAATTACGCAGCAGTGCAGCAGCCTCTGCTGTGGCCTGGTTGTTGCCCCCCATCATGGTGTTTAGACACGAAACAAATGGCGAAGTGTATACACGTCATCAGTGTGCCTTACTGTTACGATGAAATGATTTCAGGGCGCATTGGTTCTAAATAGACCCATGAACACTCAAAGAGCCCTTCGCATGATTAAAGGGTTTTTTGCATCATGAGAGGGTTTTAGACTGATAGAGAATGTGTGGGTGGTTCTATATAGTACAGTATCCAAAAGGGTTCTTCTAATGTTACAATGTCAAGCTTTTTATTTAATTATTTAGCCTTTACTTTAACCAGACAAGCCATTAAGAACATATTCTTATTTACAATGGCTGCCTGGCAAGTGCTGCAAGACTTATAATAGAAACAATAGAACAATAGAAGAACCCTTTTAGGTGCTATATAGAACCCTTGGTTCTTTCTAGAACCCTTATAGCACATCTGAAGAATCCTTTCATGATGCAAAGAACACTTTAATCATCCAAAGGGTTCTTTGAGTGTTCATGGTTCTATATAAATCCCTTTAGGATAGGGTTCTATATAGCACCAAAAAAGTTCTTTATGCACATTGAAGAATGCTTTCATGATGCAAAGAACACTTTAATCATCCAAAGGGTTCTTTGAGTGTTCATGTGTCTATTTACAACCTATTAGTCTATTTAGTACATAGTTCCATATAGAATCATATTAACCTCACTACTCATTACTTTACTTCTGTGTTACTCTCTAAAACTGCACCTGCTGTAAAACCCAACAGTCCATTCAGCTCTTCAGTTGCAAACAAACAGCCAATCACAGTGAACATCATTTAAATCTGTCAGCAGGGGCGGAGCTTACACTTTCAAGTTAAAGAAAATGGAATGGACACGTCCCAAACTGCCCTCCTGTACGCATAATTTACACAAAGCACACCCTATTGATGTTTCACCAGCAAGCAAAAAACAAAAACCAAAAACATTCAGCAGCTCATGAGCCAATAGCTGTCCTCATAGGTGGAGTTTGGGGTCAGGCAGAAGTAGGTTGTACGTCAATCTGGTCAAATCTGTACTCCTTTCTACGCAACTTTGGTCCTGCGGAAGGTTCACTTGATTTTTCCCTAGATTAATAGCCAACGCAGGTGTCGGCAACCCAAATGTTAAGAAGAGCCATTTTGTACTTTCAAAAAAAGAAAAAAAAATCAAACCACCTCGGGCCACAACATTTTATGTCCATTTTACCATCCTGGCTGTAAATATGTCTCAGTATGAGCTGATGTACTGATATAAGGTAAAAATAAACAAAAACACAGACTTACTTTGCTCTGCTTTAAGCTTTAGCTCAGCTATAGCCGCTTTCTTCACATCTCCGGCAGGAAATTTTTCCACAAAAGTAGAATAATTTCTTGTAAAATGTCTGTCCATGTTTGACTTTTTACGAGGCTGAAGTAGCTTCTCATTCGTCAGCTTCTTGTTCAGATTTTCCCGTTCCACCTTAAATGGTGCCTGAGGCGCCAGAATGTAACTGCAGCATCATTTAAGCAGGCAAAACAAGGAAACCCCCCTCCACATTTTTTCATATCTTCTATCATTCTATCACATTAATTAACTGATACACATACATACAGTACTAATATAGCACATTGGCTTTAACCTCTTATTCTCCAGGGTATATTTTGGTTTGTTCATCTGAATTTATGTGACCAAATCATAAGGCAAATTATTCAGTAACTGCATGAAATAAAAGTACATTTTATATATATATATTTTTTTTTGTAAAAGCTCCCCTCAAATTAACAGAAAATGTGTTATTATGATCATACACATATTGCTATATGCTTACAGTTTACTGCTGAAAGCCAAAAATCTTAGACGCTCTTTGTATTATTTTATAAAAATAATTTTACAGAGCAGATCACTGAAGAGACGCCATCTGTTTATAGTTTATAGCCCAGATTTGTGGAAAAATGGGTCGACTTTCAATAGAAAAAAAATTGTGAGTTCAGCTTTTTTTTATTGTAAGGGTTTAAAAATACATCACCCATCTATTTGACTGGAGACAGTTACAGCTCTCATGACACCCACCTTTTGAATGTAGCTTATGAAATATGAAAGTTAGGAAGAATATGACGAAGTGCGTTTTGGAACCACCGGTGGTCTCAAGGAGTTGAACAGGTTAATATCAACACAAAGGCCTTCCAGTGGCACAACAGCTCGCTTCTCTCACTCCAATTCAAACAGTGGACAGTGGTTGATTGACCACCCGCCACATTAGCTTGCTAGATTAAAAAACATCAGTTAGCTAACTCCTATCTTCTCTCCACATCTCTATAGTTTTCCAATAGCATTAAACAAACAGAGAGAGACTTAAACCGTTTTCTCCTGTTTCTGAAATTCGGCTCCTGAGAAATAAAACTCAGATTTTCTTTGATCAAAAAACTGTTACATATATGGATGAACTCCTCTGTGTCTGACTCATCTCACCTCAGTCTCAGCGGGATAATACTTCCATAAGAAAAGTGTAAGAGCTCATTGTTTTCTTATATAGCTCAGTTCTCGTTCTAACTCGTCATGTTTCTAATTCTGATTTTGATAATGTTAAGATCATCTTAACACATTAAAAATCCAGGCTTATTACACACTAAGCTTATTATTCAGTAACTACAAACTGGCTGAGCTATATAAGGGGTGAACTGGAAGAGAGAGAGTTCATTGTGATGCTCGCTCTACTATTTAAGAATCAATTCCATGCTTTTGGGAAACCCAGCCCTGATTGTTACCAACCCCTTACTGAGCTGAAGTGGGAGAATTAAAGCAAGGAAAGTGTGCAGGAAACCCTTCTCATTCTAACTCGTCATGTTTTGAAGTTTGGTCAGAACCCCTTGGGGTCAGTATCTGCACGCTGAAGGCGCCCTTTCGCGTCAGGTATTTGAGGTGCACGGATTCCCACATACATCAAGCTAAACTCTCCTGCGTCTAAACTCGACGGTGAACTACAGAAAACATCGATCCGTATTTAGGAGCCTCCATTTCATCTGGTATTTGTTGAATATTGTGTGTCTACAAGTCACTTTTGTCATTTTTCTTCATTCCTCGTCTTAAATAACGGCCATACAACAGTTTATTTCCCTCAAGTTCATTCGAGATGTAATGAAGTTTAGGCTCTGTCAGTGAATCGGAATTCCTCAGCCTATAGTCAGTAGACTTTTACCCCTGTTTCATGCTTAATTTATGAATGTTTTATAACTGTTTAATATGTTTAGAGATGTGTTTTTCCACGGTTTAGTTGAAATCTCCGTTAAGTTAATCGCCCCTCTGCGTCGCTGCTCTGACGCGCTCGGCGCTCCTTTCACTGCATGAAGGCGCTTCTATTGATCGGTTCGTCGGAAAGAGATCAACACAGGTCTGATAATCACTTTCATCACACTCAGCTTTACTATATATATATATATATATATGTACACGGGACTGTTGGTCGGGAGACACTTGTCTGTTTTAATCCTTTTTTTTTTTTTGGTATATTTTGGTGTTTTTTTTTCGGTCACCATGTTGGACAACCAGAACATCCGGGTGCTGAATCTACAGAAATGAATCTACAGAAATGAATCTATAGATATTTAGTTCAGGGTTACTTTTAGGTTTTGAAGCGTGGTTGCTGTTGTATTGTTGAACAAAGCGCTGGGACTGTCCTCAGATTATTCTTATTAAAAACAGCATTTCTAATGCTTTTCCATGATTTTGGTGAAAATAGTGCAAACTTATCTTTAGCCATATCATGCCATGAGATGGCCAGTGTGTTGTAATGTATTGTAAAGCACAAAACAATAACACTATCTAACCATATGGTTACAATGTGAAATTTTGTCCATATCGTTCAGGCACAAGTACTGTGCACTTTGAAGCAAGTTGATGTGTTCATGTGAGCTGTATAGTAGTATATCTACTCCTCATTTACCCTTTTCTATTGCCCAATCAATGTGACGTGCTCATTGGTATAAACAAATGCTGTAACTATAAAGACATATTACATTATTCTTTTGTTTTATACTACAGACTCCACCCAAAAAACAGTGTTTAAATGTTATTTTAGGAAAATAATCACACTACACATTCACATCATTGTACAGTCTCCAAAAAATGAATGATTGTTTGTTTATTTCACATTTGTTTTTTCCAGTTGTTGTAATTTTAACACTACAAAATCTGGTCAGTAGGGGGAGCAGTGCACTACCTGCTCAACCTCAAACTCTGAGTACGAGCACAACCCATTGGCTCATCAGCTGCTGAATGCTGTTGTATTTTCAGCTCTGCTGAAACGTCTGCATTAATTAGGGTCCTCCATGTGATGATGTGTAAATAAGGTGCTGGTTAATTACCTGCACTGGTTTTCTTGTTGTATGAACGTTTCATAAATCATATACTGAGTAGTTTGTACGGTCAAATCTGTGCTCTTTTTTTACTCACATTTGATGAAAAAAGACCACTTGCTTTGTGTGACAAGTACATAAATATTTAGATCGGAAGATATTTTTTCACTTTTGTTTACAAATAAATTACATTTAAGTTAGTCAGTCAATACTGTCGCTGTGTAACTTGTGTGTTTTTGTATTTCAGGTTAGAAAACTGGAAGCACTAGGCTTGAAGCCCTTTCTTTTCATTGGAAAGAAAGGCAAGAAAGGGAATGTCACAGCGGATGTTATCACCTCTGTGGGTCCTGTTTTGGATGGGCCACTTAAAGACATTTTTAGTAAAATGACCAGCTTGTATGAATACTTTTTGAAAAGTAAGTCATACTCTTTTGTCAGATACTTGTTAAAAACCTTCATAAGTACTTTAGTCATTACTTTAGTTCATAGGGCTGTTCAGAAATTCGTTCAATGATGGAGTCTGTTCTAAGAGTTGATGCCACACATTAAGTTTATTGATTCTCGATTCCAAAATCTTGACGACAACAGAATTTCTAACACTCCTTGTGCATGCAATGTGGAAACACATCACTATGAGGAGTCAACTCCAAAGCTTTGGAGTTGATTCTTGATCCTCAAATGCATGGTTCAGATAATTAAATCTTTTTATGATTGACGTCCAGCTCTGTCAGAACTTTTTTTTCTCATTCCACTTGCAGATTCCAAGAGATTATATTAGTGAGGTTTCTAGTGGAACTTAATTAATTGGGAAGACACATAGCAAAACGAGTTGAGAATATTACACCCATGTAGAATATTTTCCCACATTTATACTTTTGTACTGTTCTGTTAAACAGACTTTACATGTTTTTCACTAGTCTTTAAGTTAGTGTTTGATATTTTAAAAGGTTGATTATGTGGCAAATAAGATTATGTTTCAGTAATAACAGTAAATACATGTCTTTCAGATCGCTTGTATGGATCTGGATTTTCTAATAAATATTAATTCTTTGTTCTTGAACTTCTAAATAGATGCTTTGCCTTTTTGAATATTAATATCAAGTAATTTATCACTTGAAAATATATACATGGTTATTGTTTTGTAAACTTCAATACATTTTTTCACTTTCACCATGTTAGCAAACACCAAAGTGTTTGGTATATGTGTCACCTCAGATTATTATCAGGATGGATGACGTTTAAGAGTTCTACATGCTCAGATAAAATTAATGTGAAGATAATTGAGTGTTTGTTTATTAGAGTTCATGTGCTTCTTTTTCCATGTAATTTTTATATGTTTCAGGTCATGCAACGCTTTTGGCAGCCACCACAACAGCAGACTCTGGGAATTCTCCACAAACACTTCCTGAAGATTCTGCTCCTGATACCGATACACCCCATGAAGAGACATACTCTTCAACTACTGATGCACCCAGTGATACAGAGCACTATGTGCTTAATCTAATCCCCATCCCACCCTTTCAAACACCCTCTCTCCTCACAGAGCCTGCATCTGTTACCTCTCTCCTCACTCCACCCATTTCAGCTACCTCTCCTCTCACCCCACCTACCTCAGCTACCTCTCCTCTCACCCCACCTGCATCAGCTACCTCTCCTCTCGCCTCGCCTAAATCAGCTATTTCTCCTCTCGCCCCACCTACGTCAGCTACCTCTCCTCTCGCCCTGCCTACATCAGCTACCTCTCCTCTCGCCCCACCTACATCAGCTACCTCTCCTCTCGCCCCGCCTAAATCAGCTACCTCTCCTCTCGCCCCACCTACATCAGCTACCTCTCCTCTCACCCCACCTACATCAGCTACCTCTCCTCTCACCCCACCTACATCAGCTACCACTGGCTAAGTGTCCGGATTTAACAGGACACAGCTAAAGAGTCACCCCAGAGCCGCCAAATTGGGCTCGTTTGAAAATGGCAGTAGCGGCCAAAACGACTGACTACAGACAGGAGAAAATTAACGGCCTTATGAGCGGATAAACGAACCGCCGTAGGAGTGTTTGAATGGCTGTAAACCCGGACAGAGAGCGCAGACAGAGAGGAGTTTGCAGGTTTCAGGCCAAATTTGGATTTTGTTTTGGGCTCCTTTCAGAATGAACCGCGGCCGAGGAATCGCCGTATGAGTGTATGAACAGCCGTAAATTTGAGTACACACAGGCAGGTACAGTAGAGTACAGCTGAGAGACACAGAGAGAGAGAGATGCAGTAAAGATTAGCTATAAAAAATAAATTCAAACAAACAAAGAAGAAAGCTAAAAGTTTACTGACGTCTATCAGGAGTATTTGGACAAGTTATAATATTCAGTGTTTAGTTTAATAAAGTACTGTGTAAAAATCACAGCCTAGAAAATAGTTTAAAACAATTCATCTTGGCAATAAATGTGTTTTTGCTGGTTATTAATATGCTGGCTAGAAGAAAACAGTTAGAGGAACACAGTTCTGAATCCTGATTTCTCACTGCAATGCAGATTTGTTAAATTCCAGCACTGCTGATTTAATTTAATGAAGGATTGATCAGATAAGCTAGTGCTGAATCTCTGATACCTGCCTCCTGTCGGTATAGTGCATTATGTGAATTATGGAGTTTTGATGTCCTGTAGTGAATGTCCTGTAGTGAATTCTGTGCAGGTGGTTGAATCACCAGTATCTCTCTGTTAGACAGTGTATGCAGTATTTGAGTGCAGGAGCTATAGGTTAAGGCCTATGTTGTGCATTGTGTAGGGAGTAGGGTACCATGTGAGATTCAGCCTATCCACTGGATGGTATTAAATGGTTAAAAATAATGTATTCTTTATTTGTGTGTTTGTATTTATTGTTTACATTAGTTTTAGAAATGTAATGTGATGGTGCATCTATTAAGTTAGGTTTAGGCAAACAATATCAAATGGCAGTAACCATAAAGGCTGTTAGCTCTTGACAGAAGTACAAAGAGCTGCATGTGATTATTGTTATCAGCCTGACTAGGGTAGTAATGAAAACCCAGGGAAATGTTTGGGAACTACTTAAACAGTAATTACAGTTTTAACTCTTGTTTTGTTTCTTGTGCTTTTTTCAGTTGGTCACTTCTGCCCCTGTCAGAAAACCTCTGATCAGTGCTTCATCAGGGACACATTATTCTGTGTTCCCACGTGTCTTTAGAGGATTCCAACAAGCAAAGGGACGCGATCAAGGTATGTTTTTTTTGGTTATGTTCACATAACATTAGAAAATGAGAAAATGATGCTTTCTGTGCTACAGCTTGGCCTGGCAGATTAATCACTCTTATATTTAAATCACAAGAGCTGCAGTATTTATTATAGAAAATATATATTAACAAGGTTTAAATGAGGAAATTTCAACAAATCATAGAGCTTGTGAACTGCCTGTAGATGAGTTTGACCAATGCATGTGCTGTATATGTGATAACCACGAAATAGTAGTCTTGCTCACTCAGTTTTCAAGCGCCTCAAGCTTGAAATAGTAGATATTCTGTTAGATATTTTCCCCAAATCATTCAGCCCTCGCTACAGCTTGCACATACTATGATTCAAGGTTATTTTTTATATTTAGAAATTTGTCATAAAGACTATATCATCAAACTGCTGCTCATTATGCCTGACTATCAGACAACAAAGTCTGAAAGGTTAGAGTTACAATGAGCAGAGAAAAGTGGCTAATCAGTCATCAAAAGTCAGTAACTTACAGTTGATCAGCTAATTCAGATAGTTAATTATGATACAGTTACAGATGATAACAGTAACAAAAACAGTTACCATGATTTCCAATTTTTTGCATTTTACATTACAGTGGTATGGATGCTAAATTGATTTAAAAGTGCACAGGACGCGTCAGGTTACAGGCTAAAACAGATAAATGTTTGATTTTCTTTTTCACAGGTGAGGCAGTGGCCACTGCTTTAATGGTAGCTAACAAGATCATTAAGAGGTCCCACAGTGTCCAAAGCCTGGAGTTATGGAATTGTCTTCCTTATGGATGCCTCCTAAGATGACTGTCATCTTTCTCAGAGTGGATGTTAAAACTGTTATGTAGTGATGGTTAAGGGTGAGTGGACTGAGACTGAAGGAAACAAAAGTGCACAGTAATAATGAACAGTGACGTGTCATTCTGTGAGATATTTAAGTGAGCATTGCAAATAATTAAAGTCCTAATCCTTAAAATACAAACCCCATTTCTAGAAAAGTTGGAACATTTCCACATTTTTCACTGACCAACTTATTTAAAGTAAATTTAGAATTTGATGCCTGCAATACACTCAGAGGCATGTTTACCTCTCTGTTACATCATCTTCCCTTTGAAGAACACTTTTTAATTGTTTGGGACATGAAGATACTAATTGTTACAGTTTTGTAAGTGGAGTTTTTGCCCATTTATGCTTAGAACTCATTGAGTTCTGGCTCAACAGTTTTTGGTTGTTATCGTCTGACTCTGCTCTTCATGATGTGCCATACATGTTCAATAGGAGACCGATCTGGAATGCAGGCAGGCCTGTAAGGCACACACACTCTGTGTCTATAAAGCCATGCTGTTGGAGCACATGCTGAATGAGGCCTGGCATTGTCTTGGTGAAAGAACCATGGACTTCCAGGGAATAGACGTTGTCTTGATGCTTATGTCTCTTTAAAATCCGAATAAATGCTTCAGTGGTACCTTTCACACATATGCAGGTCATCCATGCCATGGGCACTGACGACCTTTACCATGACAGATGTTGCCGTTTGCACCTTTCACTGACAAAAGTCTGGATGGTCCCTCTCATCTTTGGAATGGAGAATTCAACATCCATTTGTTCCCAAAACAAGCTGAAACGTGCACTCATGTGACCACAGCACACATTTCCACTGTCTTTCAGACCGTCTGAGATGAGCTCGGGCCCAGAGAACTCACCAATGTTTCTGGATAGAATTGATGTACAGCTTTCTCCTTCACAATAGAGTTTTAAAGTTGCATTTCTTGATGTACCGACTGATAACTCACAACGGTTAACTCACACTCCTGACGTACTCCCTCCCTTCTCATGCAGTGCCGTCTGAGGGCTTGAAGATCACACACATTCAGCAGTGGTTTCCAGCCTTGCCCTACATGGACAGAGATTTCTCAGAGCCTTTGATGGACACTCCTTTTATATCGTGATACCCTCACCTGTTACCAGTTCACCAGCTTATTGTGGAATGTTTCAAAATGAAGTAACTTGAATATTCTAGAAACTTTTCACTCGTTTTGGCCCGTCTCTTTTTTTGAGTGTGATTTAGGCATCAAATTCAAAATTAAGTTGGTCAGCCAAAACATTAAAAATAATTTCTTTGTACTTTTGTCAGTTAAATAAAAGTTAAAAATTGAACAATCACAGATTCTTATTTGCATAGCGTTTTACAAAATGTCCCAATTTTTTTGTGGGTTTGTATTGTCAGCACACTTTCCATCTTACTGTCATTGTTAAAAATGCCCTTAACAACTGTGTGGGGGCCCCTTTTAAGGACTGTAATAACTGTTACAGTACTAGGATCTGTTATGTTGACGCTTGTGCTTTTTATTAGCCAATTAAAAGTCCTCAGAGGCATATTATGTGTAGCTAAGCCCTGAGTGTGGTGTGGTTGCTTAGTCCTTCAAGTTGCTGGTTTTGTTCTGAGTATGTGTAAATGAAATCAATATATTTTTTTTCTCATGCAGTTCCATTCTGAATCGTTTAGTAAGTGCTGTTACAGTCCAAACTACAGATAAATCAAGAATGATACAGGAGGTAATTAATGCTATAATTCACATTGTTTGTTTTAGACAGACATTATAAACCTTTAAAACTAGAAAGATTTACAGTAACTATCTTTTAGCTGCCATGTGGTTAATAGTTTGAATGCTATGTTCATGGTGATGTCATGATTGTTAAAGTTCAACTGTCAAAATAAAAAGATTGAAAGTTGAGGTTTTATTGTTCTGGCCAAAGTTTTACATTGTGTATTGGTTACAATAGTGTATTGGTTGTTGTGTATTTATGTAAAATTAAAGTACACCATTCTTTTATCTGCTGAAGTAAAAGGTAATTGTGCGAAATGTTCACATAATTGAGTATATTGACTCAGTATAAAAACTGGAATATAACATAATGACCACAAAATTATGGTATATAATTTTTTAATAATGCCAAATTTCTGTGAATTTAATGAATGATAAAAATGTTAACCATTGACTTTAATATTGGGGTAATTACATGTAATTTTGCATTGTATTTCTGTATTTAACCAGTAGAATCCAGTGATGTAACAGCGGTATCTTGTGGATAAACAGTACATTGTAATAGTTGGTAGGCAGATCAACCAACATTTAACTGTTACCCCCTGTAAGTTTGTAGGATACAAACATTTATTGACAGATTATGTCTGTTAAAAAATGTTTAATAGGATTGAAAAGACAGTAAAGTGACCGTTAATTTAAATAACGTTTCTTTATTTTACTTTAACAATCTGTACTTTGACAGATGCATGTTGTAGATTGATTAGACTAATTACACTGTTATTTAAAAATAGCAACCCTCAAATTACAGACTTTAACTGTATTTATGCAGTATTTCTGTGTTTTTAATACATACTAGAGATGTTTTTTCTACTAAACTTTGGTTGTAAAATTACACAGAATATTTACATGGAAAAGCTGTAATTTACAGTAATCCTCTGTACAGTATTTTACTGTAAAATTACAGGAACTGTTTGGCAACTTTTGCTGCCAGACATCTTACCGTTTTTTAACGATACAGTGTGTTTTTTGAGCCTGTCTGCCTCTTATTTTGGTACTGTCATCAATGACTTTCTGCATTTGCATCCAGTCTCTTTTTTCAAACCTGACATTTGTGAATACTTAAGAACTCTTTGTCTGAAATTATAGGATAAAATGTTTTTTGTAGTCAGCTAACAGTGTATCATATTTAGGTAAATAGTCTTCTCCCTCTTTCCTTACATTTCCTGGGCCACTGGCTGCTTCGCAATCTCAGAGCATAATGGATCCGCCCTCATACTTAACTGTTAGCAACTTTTTTATTATTTAATTGCTTCTCCTTTTTCTCTTCAAACATATCTTTGGTGACTGTGGCAAGGAATTGAAGTGTTGTTTTGTCAGACCACAGCAGTTGATGATGTTTTGCATACTTCAGATAATGACTTGTTGAAATTGCAGAAATGTGTCATATTTAAGTTTGTTCAGTGCAAAGCTGGTCTTAACTTTTTTCACTTATAAAGTCAACAAAATGTATAATTTGACTGGGGTGACTAAACCTTCACATACAACTGCACTGAGGTGAGGAATTAAAAGGGAAGTGAATTCAGAAGAATTTATTTGTTGACTTCTTAATAAGATTTTGTTGTTTGGTTGGCTGGGTAGTCAGCAAGAAAGCACACAAATAAGCTAAGTGTGTAAGGGACACTGGACTGCACGTTTATGTTCAGACAAAAATAAAGGACCAAAGCAGTAGACTCAGTGTCATTGTTCAACAGAGATTTTGGATCACTTTTTTTCTGACAAATGAGCTATTTTGCTGAGCTTTGTGGGGGCACAGACTTAGACATTGGGTAGAAATCTTCTGAGCCCACAGAAACCAGGGGAAAAGTAATTCAGCCAGTTGGTGAGTTGCTGCCTGTTGCTAACTTGTGGCTACAAATCACATACTATGGACAGAATTGTCCCCTGTGGTGGTGATAGGAACCAGACGTGTGAATTGTTGAATGCCTCTAAAAGCTATATAACAGAAATGACATGAAATGGTTGGTCACTGTGGTGAGGACTTAAAATGAAAGTGAATTCAGGAGAATTTATTTGTGGACTTTTGCAAGAAGATTTTGTTGTTTCGTTGGCTAGGTAGTCAGCGAGAAAGCACACAAATAAGCCAAGTGTGTAAAGGGACACTGGCCTTTTTTGTTTGACTTTTTTTGCATGTTTATGTTCGGCCAGAAAATAAAGGACTAAAGCAGTAGACTCAGTGTGATTGCTCAACAAGAGTATTGTAAGATTTTGGATCACTTTTTTCTGGCAAATGAGCTATTTTGTTCAGCTCCAGAACTAAGAAAATGATGAGTGTTACATTAATGCTAACTTACATGATTGACATGTAAGTTAGTATTAAAGAAAGTTCTGGCTGAAGCCAGGGACAGAGAAATGGCTGAAGCCAGCAGGTGGAGCTGTGTACAAGGTGGACACAGCAACAAAAAGTATAATAAGAACATGGACATGGTACTGATGTGGGGGAAAGAAACATGTAGCAAAAGACTATTTGCAGTGGCATAACTGTGCCTAGGTGGGAAACATTAAGTAACATCTCAGGGAGGAAAACAAGAAAAGTGTAATTATATGCAAGACAAAGAAAAGACAGGAAGCTTTCACAATGTACATTTTAGCTGATTCAGTGCAGAGTGGACCCCCACTCACACAGTGCTAGACAGTGAATGGTAGTCCAGTAAAATAAGAGACTAACAGGTGCTGCAGTGTAACAATACTATCAAAGGCACAGTATGCAAACTTATAACACCAAGTCATTTGTTCGAGTGATAACCCAATGCAGTGTTTTACAGTGTTTTTGCAGTGTATAAGTATGATTATAATGACATTTCTTGCATCCTGGTTTGATGTTAGTGAAGTATTCAAATGTTTATTCTGATTGAGTGCCCAGATTGAAAGAGTTCAACCTTTCACACACAACTTCATTTGCATTTTATAGATATTTAGTTGAATGTTTTTCTCTGCCTTTACAAGCACAACATGCAGTGCCGGTTCTATCAGCCAACTATGCAAGTCTAGTCCCAGGGGGTCATTTAGTCAAGCAGTGCCACACTAACCAATCTTTATGCCCCCTTATGCTTTTACACATGCTTTTATACTGGCATGAGGCAAATAAAGTGACAGTAAACTTGGTGCACCCTGCTAGCCATGCTCATCCTATATGAAAGACTACATCAATTAACATAGGGAGGCTTGCATGCATCACTTTGTATTAGTTGCTCTGGTTGTTAAATGTGAACATGTTCACTGTCGAGCTTCTAACAAGAAAATTACTGATTTGTTTTCCAATTGTATACGTTTCCCTTCATTATTTTGAGTGATGCTGTTGGGAATAGGAACAAAATACTGGTAGGAACAAAAAGTTCCGAGAGCAGAAGCTGCGGCCCTCAGATCCCCATGTCAACTGGTTGAGCCAACTGGTTAGATTGTAGCTTCATGCATTACAGGTAATTTGCATAAAGTTGAGAAAACTTCAACTCTATTTGTCACTTGTTGCTCGTGCTGCCTGTTGCTAACTTGTGGCTACAAATCACTTACTATGGACAGAATTGTCCACTGTGGTGGTGATAGGAACCAGACGTGTGAATTGTTTAATGCCTCTAAAAGCTATATAACAGAAATGACATGAAATGGTGAATTTGCTGCCTGATAGTTTTACAATTCAGTGTTTATAATAGCTTTTCAACAAAGTTTATACTCTGTACTAAACCAGACTTTCTGTCAGCAACTGATCAAAACTGAATCCTGTCTTTGAACATGTAGAACACGAGAGGTGTTATAATTAGAAAAAAAAATGTGTTCATTCAAAACTGAATAAAAATCTAGCTTTTATTACACTGCATTAATTGTGTTAATTAAATGATAAAAATAAACAGACATAATTCATCAATGATAGATATAAAATACTGTAAATTAGAAAGGGAAAAACTAAAAAGAAAGGCTACAATAAAATAAGAATTTATATAAAACGTATTACTTACTCATGTACATTTAAAAAAAAATAATGTAGGTTACATGAACATAAAATACATTAAATGTTGCATTAAGTCTCAAGACCATACAAAAACATTTCATCACACAAAAACAAATTAAGGAATTGTCAAGCTGAGAAGTAGCATATAGTATTTATACAGCCACACATTTGTCTTTAAACTGACACTGTGCTGGTGTGTTTTAACTTATGCTGATACATTTTTGTACATTTCTGTACTCATACAAGATATACAGTAACAAAAGACAGCACTTAGTGAATTACAAATGCTCTAATTCAGCCAAACTCCAGAGCATCATTACAGTCTCACTATCTGTACCAAGCAAAGAGTTCAAAATATCTGACTATTCTTAAACACAAACACTGGCTCAGTCCAGTTACAATCAACAAATGAGCAAATAAGATATTTCACTTCAAAACAATATTTACACAAATACATAAAAAATAACAGTTTAGCAGCGTAAAACACTCAAAAATATATACATTTTGCTAAAATCTTCACTTTTTGGATTATGTTCAGTTAAAAATATTAACTAGATGTATAATAGAAGATATAAACTGGATTAAGATTAATTTGAGCAGTCTAATTATGTTCACATTCTTCCCTCTTCTGTCTACAATCTTCAAGCTTCAATCAGGAATCACTAAAATGATTAGTTTTGGGAATCGCAGAAAACAAAGGCTTTCCAACAACAGCAGTGCTCTCTCTAATAAACACATTTACCATTCTCACTGCTAGTAAACTCAGACATCAGTGGGCAGCCATAACACTGTTTCAGTAATTCCTGAGTGAAGGTTTTAGGCATAGAAGCTTTTTTATGGACCTGCAAGAGAAGAAAATTGTATTGATTATGATATTTCACACTTTATAAAGCTTAGTTTTTATTCAAGGCAATTACAAGCAAATGTTTGCCTAACAGAAATGGAGCCATTAAAGAAGTATTACTGAATTGACATTAAACCAATGGCCAAAAAATAAAATTAAATAAATAAATACATAAATAAATAAATAAATAAAAATAAAATTAAATAAAAAAATCCACTTAACCTAATATATTTTTTTAAATGAACCTGTGATGCTATCATTGCTAACAAACACTAAAACTCAATAGTCACTCAAATAGCCCAAACCTTTTCTGTAAATATACATCACCAAAAAGCAAAAACTGGACTTCAGGCATGTCTCACCTGATTGACTAGAATAAGAGGGAAGTTGTGTAAATTAGATTTTTTGCCAAACTATTTCTTTAATGACAAGTGCTATTTTATCATATTCTGAACCCAGATTTAGCACCCTTGATAAAAGTGTTTCCAACAACCAACCAACAAACCAATACTGGTGCCATTTTCACTGTTTTAATGTTTAAATATGGACAAATCATTTCTAGTAATGTATAATCCTGACTAATGTTGCCTGGACTGTTTGTCAGAGCTTCACAGAAAATATCATAATATGTAACTTGTAGTTTATATTATTAGCATAGTAGATTTGTCATAACTTTGTGATTTACTGCATAAGATATACATTACATCTCCATATTGTTTAAACATCTTACTTACGTTTTTAGGCTTAATCACAAACAAGATTAAATAGTCTAAGTTAACTTAAACCTGGGCTCCTTAAAACCCTTAAACACCTTTTCCTTACTGCAAAACACGCAGCTGTAAAGTACACAAAAGCTACTGCACGAGTTCTAAAATCAAATAATCAGCTCAGTCAGTGCCGCCCTCAGTGGGAATCATACTGCAGCCCTAAAAGCTATTTTTTTGGTTTGTGCAACCAACATCACACTTGTGGCACTGAACTGTGATGACCTGTTAGAGCTGATCTTACCTTTGTCTTCAGTTCTACTTCAGTTCTGAGTAGACAGTATCAGCGTCCTCACTGCTCTTCCCTAACAGTAAGCAATGACACTGAATTAGCATCAACCAGGAACAAGACAGTATTCTTTTAAGCAACAGCTGCTGCAATGCCTGTTTTGCCTTACACAAGCTGAGAGTATTCGATCTATTAAAACACAGACTGTCATTCTATATGACATAATTCATAAACCAACACATTCAGACCTTTTCTATTAAACTTACCTTTACCCTGTTTTTTCTTTGGCTTCTTGTCTTTCAGATCAATTTCAGCATAAGTCACATCACTGGGTTCAGCTTCTGAGTCTAAAAGAAAACAAAAACTATTTTCTTTACACCATTTCCTTCTGCTTTTGCAATCCTTTTCTGAAAATCTAATCTTCAACCAATCACATACTATAGAATTACTTATACAATAGAATATAGAATAGTAAACATACTGCCCTAATGTACTAGAGACTGAACAAAAGATGGGCACCATAGACGTCTATATTGTCAAAGCTCAATGGAAAATGTATCCTTATATGATGAGTAACACCAACATAATAAGGAACAAATATTCTGTGGCAGAGTGAGAAGTAGCTTTCATTATGTATTGTAGCAAACTCTCATACTGGCTTGTGTATTGTGTAATGAATATTAATATAGATACAGTGCTAAACACTGCTGCAGTCCTTAAAGGGCCCAGATCCTAGAAAACTGAGATATTAAAAAAAAAAAAAGTTTGATGTTTTTACACTGTTGGAAAATGAAACTGGCACCATAGTGTTCACCCAGTCCATATGTGGAAACTAAGCTGCAAAAATGGCCTATTTTGAATTACTTAATTCTGTGATGCCATAGAACTCAAGGCATTTTCATGTCTACACCTGGTCAACATACAGCAGGTTAGCTCCACCCATTCATGTTGAAAAAGAAATGCTTCAATCTGCTTTTTGAATTAGGCACAATACAGTGCAATCAATCCGGCCAGAGCTCATTTACAAAGGGAAAAGTTGGAAAGTGTAAAAATGAATGATAAAAGTTTTTGGTACATAAAACCACACAAATTTTAGCAGAGGCCTTCAGGGGAAAAATATAATACAAGAAAAATGTAGGATATGGGCCCTTTAAGAAGAATAGGCCTCATTCACCAGCCATTCTTAAAAAATTGCTTCCTAAAACTTACACAGTTTTCACGACGATTCTGACATTCACCAGTGTTTCTTATTTGGGGTTTGTTCTTAGGTAAAACAGAATCTACACACACTCATGAGCACAAAGGTGTGAACAAATCTACAGTTTAAAAACACGTCATGAATCTGATGAGACTTTTTCTTAGGACCGTTCTCAAGAACAAACTTATGAATATAGAAAAAACTTATGAATATATTGGTGAATGAGGCCCAATATTTGTTGTTTTCAATCGGTACTCCACTTAGCTCACAGACTTTGTCATGAAGCTACGACTATGCAGGTTAAGTGCAAATGTTCACTTTAAATTGAGGACATTTATGACTATGCTGAGTGAACAATATAGGAATCGCACAGAGGAATCAGACAAATTCTCAAAAACTTAAATAAAATCATTACACATATGACCCCAAAGAGGCAGTGATCACATCTGTGACCATAAATGGCAGTGAACTGCCCTCAAGATTATCAAGATTATCAAGATTATACCTCAAGGTATCTTTCCTGTTCTTGCAGGCTTACAGTAAATCACCATTTTCAAGAATAATGTGTCATTATTTAGATTCCCACAGAGTACATTGTATTTCTAAAACTGAACAATGAGACATTTGAGTTAATAAATAAATAAATACATACATACATACACACATACATACATACATTTAGAGGCACCTTTGACTTTGGGCTTCTTGCTTTTCTCCTGAATCTGTGAGTAAACAGTATCACTTGGCCCAGGCATGACATCATCTATATTAAAATATATATATATATATATATATATTTATTAACAGACAAACAAACAAAAACAGGTTAATTCTAAATAATAGTAGATGTTCCCACATTCAGTGTTAGGTGTTCTTTTAAAATAGTATACTAACAGGAGGCATGGGTACCTGATTTTGAGTGAAAGCAATTTTTTGTTATCTGATGTTAAAATGTGTTGACTATCAAACATTAGCAAGCTAAAGTCATTGAACGTCTGTGTTTTAAATGATACAGGGATGTAATGATGAAGACCAGTGCTACATGGATTGTTTTTAACATTGTGGAAGTTCTGTTGTAAATAATACATTATTTCAACATAATCAGTAATAATCTAAAAAAAAAATAGCCATTATTTTGACAAAATCAGTCAAAATCTCAAGAAAATAAGCTAATATTTATAATATGCTAAAATTATACAAACTACCAGAAACAGAGAGGAAGAAACAGGTGATATCTTTCTCTTCTACCTGGAGGGAATGGGATTCCTAATTAATCTACTCTTCTGTGTTGTTTTCAAGTGACAGGTTTGTTTTATGTCAGGCTGATAACTCATGCTCACACAGTTATTTCACTCAGAAGTCAAAGTGTCTTTTGAATTAGAGGTCTGCATTTCCGCGGGGCCCACAATGTCTTGCTGCGCAGGGCTAATTTTCACTGTGATCCGCAGGAGCGGGAGGTTAACCTTCCCAATGTGGGTGGGTACAGGACAACACATACATATAGAGAAATCCCACAAATTAAAGAGTCCAGCTCAAATGATAAGATGATCATGTATTAATTAGCATAAATAAATAATATCTAACAGCAAAATAACAAAAGTTAATAAACCTATTCTAAATAGCTGTTAAGCAACCAGTCATGTGAACATATGGATACAGCTGTATAAAGTGCTCTTAAGAAAGGTGAATACACAACAATAAAGTGGACTATAAGCCAAGTCTAACATGTAGCAGTCTTTTTCAGTCTTGACTTACGCAGATGGAGGCCAGCAGCATGAAACTATGAGTGGAAGCAGGTGGGAGTGGGACAAAATGTTTAGGCTGAGCATGTGAGCAAGACAAACAGCGCCAATTTGCTGTGGGATGAAATCTTGCATAAGTGGGACAAAGAAATTGGTCCCGTGCAGACCTCTTGTAAAAAGGTGCAGAAGCACATATGTATGTTTGCTCCATCTCTAATAAAAGTGGGGGTGCACATGCTCCACTTGCTCCATTGCTCAGCTGCATATGTTAGCAGGGTCATGCAAGGACATTTTTTGGGCCATGGGCTCAAGAGAAAAAAAGGCAACATGAAATATATTAATTGCACTTAGTTTAGAGCAGAGTGCAACCACTCAAATATAAAAGGAAGTATTAGTGTGTCACCATATTTCAGAGAAAATTATATGTAGTTTTACTAGCAATTTAGGGATCTGGACACTGTAATGCTACTCACTATGCTAACTGGTATAAACACTGCAGTTGCAGCTCTAATTAAGTGCTCCTCAGAGCCTGGCATAATCACTGTTATTTTCAAACAAAAAAATTGCTTTAGTAAGCGGTTTGTTTGGTTGTTGTTCAAAATAATTACTTTATGCAATGAGACACTTTCTTAAATTAAAATTAAACAGGTGCTGTGTTGATGTGTGCACCCATAACAGGTCAGAATTACTGAGGCAAAATCATCACAGGCAGCTTGTACTGCACCAGAGGGGGCAAATAAAGAGCACCTCACTGAAACAAATGCTGAAGAATGGCTGAGATCTTATAAAATATACCCTAATTTTTATGCCTGTTGACCAAAAGGACACTTTTACAGTGTGAGGGCAAAAGGGGCAGGAGCTCAAACTCCCCCTGGGGTCTATCTGTGTGCATGCCTGTGTAGTAGGTAGTGCTTACCTTCACTGTGGCTTTTCAAGTGTTTCATCTCAATTTGGGAAGATGTCACATCATTTGGTGTCACTGCAACATCTAATACAGAAATCAGTTTAGACACTGAAAGCGATTAAACAAAAGCCAATTTCCATCGTTGCAGAAACAAAATTCTTACCTTTTCTCTTTGGTTTCTTTTTAGTAGACAAAACTTGTGCATAAGTGGCATCACTGGAGTCAGTCGCAGAATTATCTACAACAGAAGAGTCTATTTAGAGAGGCCACTGTGTTCTTTCATTATTAAAGATATCCAATTAAAAAAGTATTCAAAATATTGAAATGAGCACATTTTTCATTATTGCAAAAACAGAATTTTTACCATTTGTTTTCAGTTTCTTTTTAGTAGACATAACTTGTACATAAGTGGCATCACTGGAGCCAGCTGCAGAACCATCTACAACAGAAGTCTTTGTTTAGAGAGGCCACTGTGTTCATTCATTATCAGAGATGTTCCATATTAAACCAAAAAAAAAGCATTAAAAATATTATATTATTTATACAACAGTTAGGTCTGGCCACGCAACCTGATTGGTTGGGAAGTGGGTAACGCTTCCTTTTACAGTCCCCTAAGTTCTAGGTATTAACCAGGTAAGTGTGGGGTACAAACTCCAAAGTACTTGGTAATTATTTTAGGTGACAAGATGGTAAGTAGCAGAATAGTCTAAATTAATTATACTGAAATGTCTCACAGGTTCTAGGTATTACCCAGGTAAGTGTGAGGTACAAACTACAAAGAACTAGGTAAATATTTTAGGTGAGAAAATATTGAGTACCAGGACAGTCTAAAAGAATTACTATGAAACGTCTCACAGGTTCTAGATCAGGCCTGTGGGCCTTGTGTTTGACACATGGGTACTAGATTGTGAATATTAGAGGGAATTTATTTATGTGTTATAATGTATTTACCTGTAACTTTAAAAGAATAAACAGAATGTAAGTCGGAGCTCAGCTCACTCTAATCTGTAGAGTCTTAAATAGTATGTATCTATTACCTAGATACTAAACTGAATCTGAACTGTAAAAGAAAGCAGGGACTCTTTCTATAGTTTTACTGGGTTCTTACCACAACGTTCAGAAAAATTGCCTCTTGTTATGCAACTGTAAACAGACAAACTGTAAGAGAAAGCAGGATTCATCACAATAGTAATTAAAACCTTTTGACAACTCCGTATTTTGACACAATAATTCCTGTACGTTACAGTGTACAATATTGTACAAGAATGTACAAGAATGTACAAGAATGTCTTAATTCCTACACCTTGCTGTTTAGTTCTTTTCACATCATTTCATAATAATTTATTTAGACTATCCTGGTACTTACCATCTTATTACCTAAAATAATTGCCTAGTACTTTGGAGTTTCTACCTCACACTTACCTGGGTAATACCTAGAACCTGTGACACATTTCCTAGTAATTCTTTTAGACTATCCTGGTACTTAACATCTTATTACTTAAAATAATTACCCAGTACTTTGGAATTTATACCTTACCCTTAGCTGGGTAATACCTAGAACCTGTGAGACATTTCAGTATAATTAATTTAGACTATTCTGCTACTTACCATCTTGTCACCTAAAATAATTACCAAGTACTTTGGAGTTTGTACCCCACACTTACCTGGTTAATACCTAGAACTTATGGGACTGTAAAAGAAAGCGTTACCGGGAAATGTTATAACAGTGCTGTTATTTCGCCATAACATCACAGGTTTTTCCCAAACATTTGTTAAATATTATTTTATTTTATTTTACTTTATTTGTTCCTTATTAACTTTGTAACTTCTCTTAAACCTTTTCTCTGTTTTTTCCCTTGCCTTTTTGTATTCATCTCGTTTGCATTTTGTATGTCTCACATCTGGTTATCTATAGGTGGACTATGGGTGGACCTCAACACCTCTATTTTAATTACAAAGGTAGAGGCAGTTGTCCATCCCGTGGGGGGTGCCCTGGTCGTTGAGACAAAGAGACAACTGAGGGTGTGGTTTACATTTCGTGACTATAAGTTCATCAGTGTGTAAGCTTCATGAGACTTGTTTGGGTTGAGAAGACGTGCGTTCATTAAACTTCATTTTCCCCAAGTCTCCACTCCTGTTCTTCTTCAAGAAACCAAAGATTGCCAGCAGAAGTCAACACATTGTATCATTCATCACCACTGAGCAGCTTTTCAGTCGGCAGCTGTGACGGAAGAACACATATACAAGCTGGAATTAGCCAGAAATGAACTGAATACCATTCACCAATCGTGTAGTCTCATTTTCAGAGTCTGATCAAATCAGACTGAGCCATAAAACTACCACAATAAAAAGCAAAAAAGCTGCTCAGTGGTGATGACAGTTTCGGAATTTAGTGTTAGGAGCTGGAGAACGAACTGCCGGCTGTGCAGCGAGTGAGCAGAGCTCGTTACTGTGATGTAGCAACGAGCTGCTTGTTAAGGAACTATAATTTGGTGGAAGGAACTGCGAAGATTAAAACATTAAAGGACATGTTCACGGCCCAATTTACTTCAGCCTTCAGCTTGTGCCTGCATCCACATCACAGCCATGATTTTATTTCGTGAAAACACACTCCCTCTGGTGTTCTGTTGCTTAAATATTTTATATGTGATTAAAGATATCCAAAAAAATTAAAATGAGCCCATATTTCCATTATTGCAGAAGCACAATTCTTACCTTTTCTCTTTGGTTTCTTTTTAGTAGACATAACCTGTGCATAAGTGGTATCATTGGAACCAGCTGCAGAATCATCTAGAACATAAGTCTCTGTTTAGAAAGGCTACTGTGTTCTTTCATTATCAACGATGTTCAATATTAAAACAAAAGGGTATTCGAAACACTGAAATGAGAATGGAATTCCATTATTACAGAAACAGAATTCTTACCATTTGTTTTCAGTTTCTTTATAGTAGACATAACATGTGCATAAGTGGTATCACTGGAGCCAGCGGCAAAATAATCTAGAACAGAAGTCTCTGTTTAGAGAGGCCACTGTGTTCTTTCATTATCAAAGATATTCCATATGAAAACAAAAAAGTATTTAAAATACTGAAATGAGCTGTACCTGTGGTTGTGTTGGCCACGACCCCAACATTGCCATAAACATGATCATTACCTTTTGAAAGGAAGATCTTTTTAGTGAGAAGGGTTAACTTGAGTAAAAACTAAATGCTGGTTTATTGTTGATGAAAACTGACCAGACTGCAGCAGTGTGGATCCTGTACTCTGGCTCTGGCCTGATGTCTGACTGGTGTTCTTCTTATTTCCTGTAGGGAGAGACATAAATTCTGTACCATCACAGTTTTTTTTATGGATGAAATATGAATATGTTGTATTAAAAAGATCAGTTTACTTCACTGTCCTATAAAATGACAGCTATAGAAATATACCACAGACAGAAATGATCTCTCCTTAGGGAGCCTGTGTACACTGCTACATGGTAAAGATAAAGTGCTGATTATCATACCTTTCTTCTTCTTGTAGCAACAAATCAGGCATAGCATAACAATGAGGAACAGGGTCAAACTCAGTGCCACCGCCGCCAATATTACTGTTACATGATTAGAACCTGAGACAGAAAGGAATGTGACTTTATACATAAACACTTTACTGTAGTTACAGAAGTAATCTAATCATATGAAATGATTTTCTTACTTCTGACTGAGATCCAGCTCTGTGGAGACTCTCCTTTCTCTGGGTGTTTACAGTGATAGAGACCTTCATCTGACTTTGAGACAGTATGGATGGTCATCTCTCCTGTAGTCTGAGCCTGGAGGAGTGATCCATCTTTATAGAACTCAGCTGTGAGGTTTGAGGGCTTTGGGTCACGATATAAACAGCGCAGAGTCAGAGGATCTCCCTCAGTCACAGGATGAACAGGACTGTCCAGAATCACATCACCATCTGTAAGAAAAAGTCAGCCCGTGAAAAATGTGGAGAATTCGGCAACAATAACCAATTCAGTGGGACCACAGCTTTCATCCACATAAATAAATAAATAATCTGGCTATATGTATGAAATTTTATTAAGTTTATAAAACTTGTTCATAGTTTGTTCTGTATTGGATTTTTTTTTTCCTTTTTTTCATTTTAGTGCTCTGCATGTAATAGCTAATTGTTACTAGTCAACCCCTACAACAAGGTATACTTAAAGTCCATTTCATTACGTAAACTTAATTAAAGTTCGAATATATTACCCAAGTATACTTTATGTAGTAAATCTGTTAATATTAATGTAGAAGTAGTATACTCGTAATGGCACTATTTCAATCTTCTTTGATGAATTGGCCCACTTTTTATAAAAGTATACTTTTAAGTACACTGTAGGTGTAAGAGTAGTAAACTTTGAGTACTCAATTAGTTTACATTTAGGTTTTATTTTGTACTAGGTTACAACTATACTGTAAACTATACTAAAAGTGAACTTATAGGTACTATTTATGGACCTCTAGTGATGGTGTGGGCGGTACCTGTGGTTGACTGATTTTTTTTTGTGGGTTGCCAAGATTGCTGACCATTGAACAGGAAGCAGTGTGGTGTCCTCCTATCAATAGTATCCATCTTCAGAGCCGCAGTATGCACAGGTGTAAATCACTACTGAATAGCTGCTCGTTCACACAGCTAATCTTTCCGACTCGATCGCACCACAAATTTCCTTTTATTTTATGATCACTTAGGCTGAATCACAAACGGCTCCCTCCTTCCAATGTAGTGCACTATATAGATCTTAAAATAAAGACTTTGGCACCAAAACAGTGCATAATATGTCTAGGATAACAAAGAGCCAGATTCAGCCACATGACACAGTTCCCTACAGGACAGTGCACAGTTTTTATACAGTCCAGACTTCATAATTCAAACAGTGCACTATGTAGGGAGTAAGGAGCCACTTAGTACTCAGCCACACCCAGTGGACACCACTCTACTCTCTTACAACGTGATGCTGTTCACATTGTCTGAACAAGGTTGTTAGGAGATTGCGACAACGTTGCCGTTATGTTGTCACAATGTTGTCACCACTTTCTGAGGAATTACATTTCAACTTTGTGACTACTTAGTAAAGATTTTATGTACAAACTTAAATTCAAATCTATGCAAAACTGGTGCAACCCAGTCTAGGATTAGAATCATGTAGACTCACTGTGCACTGAGATGTTGACAGGATTGCTGCTCTCTCCAGATTCAGACTCACACCAGTACACTCCAGTTTGGGATGTGTTGAGGGAGCTGATGTTGCATGTAAATCCTGTAACTGATCCCCAGCCTGATGAACAATCTGAAACCTTCTCACTGTGTGTGTATCGTCTCACTCTCCATCCAGTAGAGTCACTCTGTCCCTCACAGCTCAGTGAGAGAGAGTCAGTAATAAAGTGTTGAGTTCTATTAGGACTGACCATCAGAGAGACTGGAGGAGACACACCTGAAAAATACAGAGAAGACACACAGTGTTCTGTAGCGTGCTCCTAAAGACTGGCAAAAGCAATGCTACACAACGTAACTTTTCATTCATATTAAAATATTTTATTTTATTTTTTTTTAACATAGTACACACACCAACCAGCCACTTCATTAAAACCACATCCTTGCATCCACACTTATTGTCCATTTTATCAGCTCCATTTACTATATAGCTTCACTTTGTAGTTCTACAATTACAGACTGTAGTCCATTTGTTGCTATGTATACATTATTACCCCCTTTCACCCTGTTCTTCGATAACCAAGACCTCCACAGAGCAGGTATTATTTGGATGGTGGATCATTCTCAGCACTGCAGAAACACTGATGTGGTGGTGGTGTGTTAGTGTGTGTTGTGCTGGTCTGAGTGGATCAAACACAGCAGTGCTGCTGGAGTTTTTGAACACCTCAGTGTCACTGCTGGACTGAGAATGGTCCACCAACCAAAAATATCCAGCCAACAGCGTCCTGTGGGCAGCGTCCTGTGGGCAGCGTCCTGTGACTGCTGATGAAGGACTAGAGGATGGCCAACACAAACTGTGCAGCAACAGATGAGTTGTTGTCTCTGACTTTACATCTACAAGGTGGACTAACAATGCAGGCGTGTCTGACACAATAACACGCTACCACCATGTCAGTGTCACTTCAGTGCTGAGAATGATCCACCTTCCAAATAATACCTACTCTGTGGGGGGCCTGGTCATTGAAGAACAGGGTGAAAAAAGGTTAACAAAGTATGCAAAGAAACAGTTGGACTACAGTCTGTAAATGTTGAACTACAGAGTACACCTCTATACTCAGTGTAGCTGATAAAATTAAGCTGATAAAGTGTACAAACAAGATAGCTGGTGTATATATTGAAACATTTATATATATTTCCTCACAAGTCATCCATAGTGCACAATTAGAAGAAAGATTCTGAAAACCCTAGTATTCAAAATTCAGTTCGCCAAAAAATGGTGCAGTGAATTGGTGAAATTGTATTTTCCACTATATGTTAACTAAAGTCCTTTGTATGGATTAGAAACACTGTCTGGAGAACTGGAAACATCAGGATTATGAGTCAGGGCTTGATTTAAGTCGGGAGGGTCTTTCTTTACTGATTGGCTAAACGCAATGTGGCAGCCACATTCATTTTGTTGCGGGGCACATTTTGCACACTGCCAAACTTCATACACTACACGATGCTCTCCAATTAAATGAATTGAATGCAGCTGGGCAAAGTTGCAGAGGACATGTGCCGTTTTACTCACCAGTCGTGTTCACCCAGAGAGCATCACTGTACTGAGTGTAGTAGACTGGGTCTCCTCTCCCAGCTCTGCACCAGTACTGTCCTCCATCAGAGACACTAACTGAGCTGATGGTGTAGGAGTGTGTTTCAGTCTTGATCTCATTCTCAGGGTTCTGTGTGTGTTTGAACCAGTAAAACTTCCATCCAGCAGACTGATCCAGCTTACAGTACAGAACCACTGGATTTCCTATCAGTGCAGCTCCTTTATGGCTTGATGTGAGTTCAGGTTTAGGTTTTTCTGCTGTTGGAGATGAAGCACACAGTTCAGATCATGAAGAGTTCACACACTGAACTCAGAGTCTTTACCACAGTAATTACTCACCTTCAACAGAGGGATCCACTATATACTGTGATGACAGTGGCCCCAGCTAAACTCATAACTCACACTGGCCTACATGTGTGTGTAACATCTCCTACAGGACTGAAATCTTAATTTCATATTAAAATAACACACATACACACACACTACACCTTCACACCCTTGTTTCAGCCATTGGTATAAGAAAACAGAGTACAGCAGACCAAAAGGAAAGTTCTACAAAAGCTCATTATGAGATATAATTTCCTGCAAAAGAAACTGCTGCATCTGCGTACAAATGATAAAGAAATCTCAGTTATT